>NC_056730.1:437936447-438051447 GCF_019279795.1 Protopterus annectens
ACTATTATGGAAAGAAAATGTTTTCCTTAGTTATCTTTCTCCTCAGTCTTCCTTCCCAAAAGCATTTTTCCAAACACTGATGACATGAAGTAGGGCAAATACTTTAGAATCCCCCACAAATCCAAAAACTTTTGAAAAAGCCCAATATTTCCAGATTTTTGTGTTCTGTCATATTTTACAAATATAATTACAGTAAACTCTCAGTTAACCGGCACCCATGGGGATTGGCAGATGCCGGACAACAGTAATAGGTTCATACTAGGCTATCTGCCCAAGGGCACCCATAAGCCTAACCCAGAGTTTTGTGGCTTTCGCCACCCCTTTAGTTTGGAGGATACTATGCCCATTATTTTGCTGTGCCTCTGTCAAGCAGTGACACTGAGATAATCCCTGGGGTATATCTGCGATCTCCCATCCATTGGTCAAGATTTCTCTTGAACAAAGCCAGTGAGGTGCTCTGCCTCACATGTACCGGGATTTTGTTCCACAGCATAGGGAGTCTCTGGGTGATGAATATGTCCCTCCAGCACGTCCTATTAATAACCATGTCAAGGTTTAAGTCTCCCGCCCTTGTAGTTCTGAGGGATCTAGATTTTTTGAGGTGAAGCATGTTCATCAATTCTGGGTTGGACATGGCCTTGTATGTCAGGCACAGGTCACCTCTGAGCAGACGGTAAGCGACTGAATAGAGCTGGAGTTCCTTCAGTCGAGCAGCATAGGACATATTTTTGAGACCCTTTATCCTTTTGGTGAGGAACTTTTGGGGCCTTTCCAGTTGCTGCAGGTGTCGTGGTCAGATACATTCGAATGGGGCATTGTACTCATTCTTTCGTCTGATGAGTGCTGAGTTCAGGGGTACGATGACCTCCCTAGATCTAGATGTGAATCCCTTCATGATCAGGTGGGCAATGTAGAAGGTCTTCCTAACTACTTTGGGAACGTGAGTGTCAAACGAAAGGTTACTGTCAACCTGGGTCCCCAGATCCCTGATAACCTCTTCTGTGCTTAGTGGGTTGCCGCCTATATGGTAGCTAGGGGTAACCTTGTTTTTCCCGAAGGGTATGACTATGCATTTTTGGCTTAACTTTAGGCCATGGCTCTGGCACCAGTTATCCATTTCTATAAGACCCTTCTGAAGGATATCTGTGTCAGATGTGTTCTCAACTATGGCGCCCAGTTTGCAGTCATCTGCAAATTTTGTCAGCCATAATCCTCCTGTGTTTGCTTGTACTTCTGAAAAGTAGATGCTGAACAGGAGTGGGCCCAGGACTGAGCCCTGTGGGACACCACTTGTGACAGGCTTTGAGTCTGACATGGCGCCAGCAACTCTGACCCTGTGGGTTCTGTCACTTAGCCAGTTTGCAACCCATCTTGTGACGTATGGGTTTACATTTAAGCTGATGAGTTTTTCAATGATACCGAGTGGGGTATTGTGTCGAAA
The DNA here is from genome assembly GCF_019279795.1 of Protopterus annectens. Taxonomy (NCBI): domain Eukaryota; kingdom Metazoa; phylum Chordata; order Ceratodontiformes; family Protopteridae; genus Protopterus; species Protopterus annectens. The sequence goes on from NC_056730.1 coordinate 437,937,889, forward strand.
GCCTTTGCCAGGTCAAGGTAGGCTGTGTGGACTGCCTTTCCTCATCAATGGCCTTGGTGACTGTTTTGAAAAGTCAACCAAGTTTAAAAGGCATGATCTGCCTTTGACAAAGCCAAACTGGGTCAGATCCAAAGTCTGCAAGTCCCCTATGTCTTTATTTATGAGTTCCATTATGATCCTCTCCATAGCTTTGCAGATCAGGCTTGTCAAGCTGATGGGACGGTAATTTCCAGGGTCGGTGGAGGCACCGCCTTTGTGAAGTGGGACCACAGTTGCCGTCGCCACTCCTAGGCACGATCCTGAGGTGAGGCTAAGATTAAACAGCTGCCCTAACTGCGGGTTTAATTCCTCATTGAGTTCTTGGAGCACACAACCGGGGACACCATCTGGTCCCATGGATGCTGTGTTTTTTGCCTTGGAGAGAGCAGTTCTCACCTGAGCGCTAGAGATGTTTGGGGGGCTACAATCCTCTGGTATAGATATCTCACCTTTGGGGAGAGTTTGCACTGAATCTGTCAGCCAGTATGTTGGCAATGTCTGTAGGTTCAGTAATTTTTACATCATTTTGAACTAATTCTGAGCATATCTGGGAGTTTCCTCCCAGGTTTCTAACATAGCTAAAGAAGGCCTTATGATTGTCTTTTGAGTCCTTAGCGACTTTTCTCTCAAAATTTGCCTTGGATGATTTTATGAGAGCTCTTAGTTTTTTACTTATAATGATCAAAGGTGTTTTCCCTTTTAAGGATTTTGATCTATCTTGTAGTAGCTTCCTCCTTTTGTTGTAGAGTTTGTTTATGGCTGGGGTCCACCAGACTGGACGCTTGCCTTTGGTACAAAGAGTCTTTGTTTTGTTTGGGATTGCCTGATCCATGCAGTCCAGTAGGTGCTGGTAGAAGGCATTTGTAAGTGATTCAGCTGCTTGAGTAATGGTTTTCGCAGGCTCGGGGGCCTTAAGAGAGACCACACCAGTCTTTAGAAGTGTGAAGTCGGCTTTTGAGAAGTTCTTCACTGTGGTCTTTTTTATCACAGGTGGGGGCGGGATGTGGACTTCCAGTGAGATTAGTTTATGGTCTGATCTCACCAGTGAGGGGTATACTTCCGGTGTTGAACATTGTGACCCCATGTTCGTGATGATGAGATCTAGTATGTTTTCTCCTCTTGTGGGGATGGTGACTAGTTGTTCCATGGCATTTGAGTTTATGAACGCTAGGAACCTTTGGGCTGGGCTAGAGTGTTGGGGCTTGAGTAGTGATCCCAGTCTATATTCGAGTAGTTGAAGTCACCTAGTATGATGGTGTTTGGAGATACATTTATCCCCTCCAGTGTTTTCAGGAAAGCTATGTGAGGTTCCTGAGATTGAGAGGGTGGCCTGTAACATGCTACAAATTGCAGAGCAGTCTTGCCTATGGTTAATTGCACCTGGATGGTCTCCGATGCATCGTGCTTTGCCACCAACCTTGAGGTGTGGGTGTCCTTGATGAATATAGACACCCCCCCCTCCTTTCTTGGTGTTGTCCGGATTTTGGAGCCGGAACGCATGATATGAGGTAAAACCTGATAGTGCCGGGGTGCTCTCGGGAGCCTTGAACCAGGTTTCAGTCACAGCACAGACATCGATGTTCTCCATACTGAGAAGGGCCTCGAGTGCGTGCATCTTGAGGTTGAGACTTCTGGCATTGAGCAGCATTACCCTTAGTTTTTTTTCCTTTTTGTGTTCTAGGGTGGTAGGTTTAGAATTTGAGCCTTGCCTAAAAAAGGCACTATGGGGGTGGCAAGAGCCTTTGCCAATATCCGGAAGCCGAGGGGTGACAGGTGCAAGCCGTCTCTTGCATAGCAGCGTGGCTTGTCCAGCATGTCATCCCAGGCAGACAGACATTGGATCCCCTTTGAATGACACCAGAGTTTAAGCCAATTATTAAAGCTGATCATCTTGTCTCTGTATTGTGGCATCATTCTTGGTGAAGGTAGGATACTGCTCAAGGTCAGGGTCATACCTGCCTGGGCTACATAATCAGAGAGCTCCTCTATGTCTCTTTTCATGTAGTCCAAGGAGGTACGTCTCAGGTCGTTCACACCAGCGTGGACAATGACAGAGTCGTACTTGTACCTGCTGTTGAGAGACCTGAGTGCTTGCGTTATGTGGCGGATTCTAGCGCCTGACAGGCAGCTTACTGTGACCTTTTCCTTACTCAATCTGGTGAGCGGGACGTCAGTGTGTCCGACTGTGGAGTCACCAATGACGAGTGTGTCTGGCATTGTGTTTGGCCTTAAGGGCTGTGACTGTTTGGCACACTGACTATGTGGTCTATGTGTTGAATGTGTTGTGTCCTGATGTGGCAGTTGTTTGGGTGTCTGCTTTGGTGGCCTCTGCTGTTTTGGTAGATTTTTGATCAGAGCCTCCAAGTATGTCTTTGTGTATTTATGTGTATGATTTGAAGTTGTGATAGTACTATGTGAGACTGGGTTTGTGGTGTGTGTGGTTACCTTCTCCTCCTGTCTGGTCTTGCCAGTCCTATGTTGAGAGAGCTCAGCCTCCAGTTTGGCTATATAGTTGCATCTCTCACATGTATTTGTGTTTTGTGGGAGAAGGAGAGGGTTGTCCGTGTACATGAGACAATTGTAACATTGCCTCAATATTCCCAGATTCACCAGCTGAGCAGGAGAGGACACTAGCAACTGATCCCTCGACATGCTAGAAGGAATAGACAAAGACTTTAAAAAGACTCCGGGGGATGTGGGTGATCGAAAAGTGTTTTTTGGCTGGTGGGGTACTATGTATAATAAAAGTGCTATATCAAAGTAAAAAAATACTTTAGGAGCAAGTGCTAGGCTTTACAGATAGAGAATAGTCTACTTAAGAATCAAGTAGAGCTGAACTTTTTAGATATAGAATACGCTGGTTTGATCAGCAGTACAGTTCAAGGAAGGCTGTTTTAAGGGAAAATTTGAAGAGTGGACTTTAGGTAGCCCGAATAGTTTAACCTTGATTAACCGCCGCTGCTCTTGTGTGCTCCTGTAGCAACTCCGCGCTAAAGCGTGCTTTATAGCAGGGGGCTGGAAAAGACAGGAAATGACCCAAAATGGCCAATAAACTACAAGTTACTGCCTTAAACCACTCCTCTGAGGACAAACAGGCAGCTCAGTACTCCCCACTCTCACTGGTGAGTAAAGAAACTTCCCCCTGACCAAACAAGGAAAATGGAGAAACACAGGAACCAAGACAAAGCCCAGGGATCAGCAAAATCTGATCTCTGGAACAAACTATTAGGAAAGTATGGAAAACAAGAGTATTTTTTTTTTTTCAAGTTTTTTTTTTTCAGATAGGCAGAAAATACAATAAATGCTGTGTTTTTCGACTAATTGCTATCAAAAGCTAGTACACTTGAGTGTATTAGCCTGTTGTTTAACTTTTAAGCAAAACTTAAACAAGGAAGTGCAACAAACAATTCAAGCTATTAAAAACAGTAAAAACAGGTAATAACTGAATAAGACAGGCAGAAATAGTCGTCGAAAGGCTTAAAAAGTCGAAAATGCAGAAAAAAATACTTAGAACCTGGAAAGTTTGTCTTTTCTGGTCTCTGCTGCTCTAGGAACTCTGCTGGATACCACAAGGAGCTGTGCTGAGTTCTCTATCGTTTGTTTGGTTGCTATTAAAAATAGGCCTAATACTGTACCCTATACTATTTGTTTGTTTTGATTTATTCTTAGGTTGAGGAGAGAGCAAATGTATTCCCATCTTCCTTTTTAAAGCTCAAAACTGTATAAATTTAAGGTATGTTTTTTTTTTTTTTTGGGGGGGGGGGGGCAAAGTGCAACACATGAAAATTGCACTGTATTTCTTTGATTTTTTTTTTTCTGATTGCTTGGGTTCTGAATAACTGTTTACTGTACTGCATTGTAAACCCACACTGAGTTACTGGTCTCTATTGCCCAAATCCTGTCTCTGCTTCATTTCCAACATACTTTCGATTCTTCTAGTCACTTCTTTCTCTCCAACATTTTCCACTGAAATACTGGAAAAGGTTTCACAGGTACAGTCCCCTCTGTGGACATCCTTACCAGAAGAACAAGAAGCAGAATCTCCTTCTGCTTTACAGCTCACTTTTTGTCGGACAAACTTTTGTATTTCCTCCTTAGCATGCACTTAATCAAAAAATGATTTTGTCCCTCCAGTGAAGAATACCTTAAAGACAGCTGGATACAGAAATTTGAATCTCATACCTGCATCTTGACGTTCACCAAACAGTGGAATGAATTTACATTTCTTCTGCCTGGTGTACTGGTGTACAATTGAGTAATCATTCTCCACAAACACTCTGCTGTCTCCCACTTTTAGTATTTTGTCCTTCTGCCACAGTTTTGTCAGAGTCAGCTCCTACTGCTGGTAGGATTGCATCTTTACTATTAAAGGTCTAGGTTGCTTCCTTATAGTTAAGTTTGGAGCATACACACAATGTGCCCTTTCATCTAACTCCTCTTGCTGTGTAATACCAGTCCAGTTGTTTGTGTCTTCATAAAATTAATGGAGTCTGTTCCTTCCAGCTTCTCTGGTATAGCTAAAAACCTCAGGTTTTCCCTATGTGCTCTGTCCTCTAATTCTATTATTTTTTAAAACATCTCTTCCTGAGCAGTCTCATTCAGCCAGCCTTTTCTTAATTTCATCTTCTGATTATTGCAGCTTTATCATCTCATCTGAATATCGGTTTAAAGCTTCTTCCATTTTTTTCCAGACTTTTTTTTTGCTTGTGCTGATATACTCCCGTCACTGTTTTGTTTAGTTTAACCAGGTCTGTATGTAGTTGTCTTATATCTTCCTGCAGGTTACTGGAAGTCATGCCTGATGGTTGCACTGCTTTTTGCTGAACAGCTGCAGAACGTACCCCAGTCAGTGTTTCTTCTTCACTTTCTGTAGCGGACTTTTTTCCAGGTCTTCTGTATTTTTTTATTCCTGGCATCCAGGCAGTGCACTTACTACCCAGTTACTGAAATTAACCCATAAACACAAGTCTACTGGCCTTCTCTGCTGAGTTTCTGTTCTCACACTGGGAGAGCTAAAAATAAGTGGTTACTCAGTGTGCAGCCATCTTGGAAGTCCCACCAAATAACCATTTGTCATCTAGACAAACATCCATCAACACAGCCTTAATATCTTCAGGCAAAGGTTGAAGCCAAAGCCAGGAATGTCTCCTCATCACAGAACTAAATGCAGCAACTCGGGTAGAAGCATCCCCTGCATCATAACTGCACTTAATAGAATGACAAGCCACCTGAGAAGTCTCAAACACCGAGAGTGCATACTTTTTCCCTTCAGAATCAGGAAGATCAAACATTACCTAACGGGCCTGAGAAAGAAGAGCCAAACTATATCTGGACAGCAGAAGGTCTGGGACAGTCCATTTGCAGAAGCTCGTAATACCCTCTTCTGTACCTCAGAAAGCTGAGCACAATCCCATTTAAAAAAACTTTTTTCCTGGAAATTGTGCCCCAGAAGGAAATCTCCTCAAAGGGAGCGGCAGGACTAGTACACTCTTTTCCTCAGAACCACAGTCTAACGAAGTAGGAATCTGGGATGAGTAAGCAAGAAATTCCACATCTGAATCCAACTCTTCCACAGAAGAATCTTGTTACACAGGTCTTGTAAAAGGAGTTGAAGACTAAGGTGAAGCAAGAACAAAAACTCCTTGAGGAGGTTTCAAAGCCATTAGGGCATTAAATAAACCAGAGTGAAATTCTGCCATTCACTCTAAGGATCCTTAAGAAGTAGGAGAAACATGCTCTGGTTTCTGTTTTTTCTTTAAAGGAACATCTGCCCTATAAAAACTGGAAGGCTCAGATGCTGGATGACATTCCATAATTGTAGTCGCAACTTCCTCTCAGACCAAAACTTGAGGAACACCCTTAAGCCCTTCTGTAATAATCAGCTGCAGCTCCCCCTGAGCATCTGAAGTGGATGTCTACAAGGCCTTCAGGGAAGTGGATAAGGTCAGATCCATGCCAGCTTCCAAAGGGGTCACTGCAGAGAAATCAAACAGAAGAACTGGGTGATCCACTGGGCTTTCACTAGCCTCAGAAGAGACGTCCAGCAGAGGTGGTACAGAGGAAGAATCAGACAAACCTCTTGGTCGATTTCTTCACAGATGCCTGACCCTCAGAGGGGGAAGTTCCCTCTATAGTGTCTTTCACTAAAACATTAAGATGCTGACTCTCTAAATACAAGGCCAAAGAGGAAAGCCAACTACAGTCAATGTTTGGAACAAAAGCCTGATAAATGGGACAGGACATATGGTCGTGGGGAGCACGGAAACAAAATAAGCACTGTTCATAATGGCCTTTATGGAGAATGTCTCCCGCACTGGCATTTACCCTTCCTGGATGACATGAAACCCCAAAAGCAACAATCAAAAAGAAAAAGATAATGGCTAAAACCACAACTGGATTCTTATCTGAAACAACTTGGTGAACTAGCAACGAATGGCTGTTCAGATGAACAATCACAAGATGGTGTTTGGACTTGCAGCAAAGACGTTCTGAGGCTGGTATGTCCAGACATCACCTTTACGCCCTATGCTATACACACAAGGAGCATAAGTGCAATGTACGGGGTTACCTTAATGCAATCTAAAGGCTTTGGTATACTGGCCAGATGTCGGGCTGCCCTTGGCGGGCGATCCCTATTGTAAAGAATAATCCAACAGTGAAATGGAAGGCCATCTTCTCTCAAACTTGAACCAGGCAATGGTACAGCCCTGGAAAATGTGTCTGACCCTTGTGTCACTCAGATTCATGGTATTAACACCACACCAAAGCACCTGGTGGCAAAAGGCGGCAAGTGGTCTAATAGCCTGCCTAAGGCTACTGCAGAGTCAGAATGCATAGGCCAAGGCATATTTCTTAATTTATGGTTTTTAGGTTAATCAAGAAGTAGATGTGGGGTGGGTTAGTTTATCTGAGTCCCTACTGTGGGCATTTGTGGAACTAGTTTTGTGAAGAAATAGCTCATCCAACAGATAGACTCTTGTCACCTCAGAGCAGCCAATAGGCTACTAAGTGTAAGCAGAGTTGAGTTTAACTTCAGGATAGCTGAAGGATTTAATGCCTTTTATTTCCTGACTAAAAATTTGCAGAGCCTTTCCAGCTGAGTGACACACTTGGACATATATATACCAAAGGTGACACCGTATATGATATTGGGTCTGATAAGAGAAGAAGTACAGTGGTAGGATGACTTCTCAGGAACATGAAAATTCAGAAATTAACTTGGAAAGACATGTTTCCTAACTATAGTGGAACATGGTAATTAAATGACAAAGTGTTCCAGATGTCTTATGTCCACATCTGTCTTAAGAGGAACACCAACATGGTGGGAAGCTTCTTTTTACCAGGGAAGTCATCAAGCAAGATGCACATCACAAACTCTGGCAAAAAGCATTTCTTTCTTAGATGGGCTATCCAGCAGGAAAAACTCACATCTATCCCCAAGTGGAAAGGTTCAATCTCAGGCATGGCATTTAAGCAGGAATACAACAGCAGCTCGTTACCCACAGAATCCAAGTAACAGCAGGTTACCCGACAGCCAGCCACAGAAAAGGGCTGGGAGGGGCTCATATTCTCCCAGTACCAATTCCATCAAAGGGGGACTAGAATCTGGACAAATGAAACACAGCTGAAGGCCAACAAGTCCCAATATGGCAAAGGAATACAACATTCTGCAAAACAGTCTCAAGATACCCTGTCAAGCAGACATGGGAAACTGTAATGTCATAGACTAATGACTACACACACACAGAACACACAAGTATCACTCTTGGGGTGCTTAGACTATAAGCCAGTCCAATCTGCTTTAAACTGATACTTGGCATAATGTTTGTACATCAAAACATGAGTTTGGGAGAGCACCTCTAACTTTCCAGATTAACATCCTTAAAAACCAACTAGAAGGGTGTGCTCATGGAGCCCAAAGGCTCTGTGCCCCAGAAGCAACTAAAGGAAGAGGATATGTGAGCAATTTCCTACAGAAAAGTTCAGCGGAACAGGAATTTGAAAAACAGGACATTAATGCCATGAGACTTCAAAGGGAAGTCAGACAGGCAGGGTGCACCACGTTTTCTTAGAACTCTAACAAAAGACTTGCATGAGGGCTCACAACAGCATGCGATTAAAGTATATCTGGTATAAAGCAGACAGAGTCATATGGGTGTCTTCTACACATGCCATCTCAGAAAGAAATCTGTGCTGGGCCTAGTACCAGCAATCCACCAATGTCCCCAAGGATGAAATCCAACAGCTGTGTCTTAAGCTCCTATGAACAGTCAAATAAATGTCTGAGCTTTCCTTTTTATGTCATGGACCCTAATGCAGGTCCACCAAACTGCTCCTGTTCAACCACTCTTCGAACATGTTAGATCTGGAGGCAAATCTTTAGAAATGAAGCCTCAACACCAAGTACACACAAATCCACAACAGAGTGGCTCATGGGTGGGTCGCTACTTGAAATCAGAATGGAGAAACCATGGGCTCAGTCAATCAATAAGAAAGAGGGCAAAAACACCCCAGGATACACAACAGAGAGTGGGAGAAGCAAGCAGCATGCCTCTTCCAAGCATCTTGTCCACCTATATTAAAGAGAAACAAAAAAACAACACAGTGTAAGAAACTTCTCTGTGAGGAAGATTTTCAGTCCATATATTTCTAGTTAATCACTGTATAGTAATCAGATCAGACAATATCGGGTTTCACCTCATATCATGTGTTCCGGCCCCAAAATCCGGACAACACCAAGAAAGGAGGGGGGGGTTGTCCATATTCATAAAGGACACCCACACCTCAAGGTTGGTGGCAAAGCACGATGCATCGGAGACCATCCAGGTGCAATTAACCATAGGCAAGACTGCTCTGCAATTTGTAGCATGTTACAGGCCACCCTCTCAAACTCAGGAACCTCACATGGCCTTCCTGAAAACAATGGAGGGGATAAATGTATCTCCAAACACCATCATACTAGGTGACTTCAACTACCCTAATATAGACTGGGAACACTACTCAAGCCCAAACACTCTAGCCCAAAGGTTCCTGGGGTTCATAAACTCAAATGCCATGGAACAACTAGTCACCATCCCCACAAGAGGAGAAAACATACTTGATCTCATCATCACGAACATGGGATCACAATGTTCAACACCGGAAGTATACCCCTCACTGGTGAGATCAGATCATAAACTAATCTCGCTGGAGGTCCTCATCCCGCCCCCACCTTGAAAAAAAAAGACCACAGTGAAAAACTTCTCAAAAGCCGACTTCACACTTCTAAAAACTAGTGTGGTCTCCTTTAAGGCCCCTGAGCCAGTGGTAAACATTACTCAAACCGCTGAATCACTTACAAATGCCTTCTACCAGCACCTACAGGACTGCATGGATCAGGCAATCCCAAACAAAACTAAGACTCTTTGTACCAAAGGCAAGCGTCCAGTCTGGTGGACCCCAGCCATAAACAAGCTGCTCTACAACAAAAGGAGGAAGCTACTACAAGATAGAGCAAAATCCTTGAAAGGTAAGACACCTTTGATCATTATAAGTAAAAAACTAAGAGCTGTCATAAAATCATCCAAGGCAAATTTTGAGAGAAAAATCGCCAAGGACTCAAAAGACAATCATAAGGCCTTCTTTAGCTATGTTAGAAACCTAGGAGGAAACTCCCAGATATGCTCAGAATTAGTTCAAAATGATGTGAAGATTACTGAACCTACACACATTGCCAACATACTGGCTGACAGGTTCAGTGCAAACTTCTCCCCCCCAAAAGGAGAGATATCTATACCAGAGGATTGTAGCCCCCCAAACATCTCCAACGCCCAGGTGAGAACTGCTCTCTCCAAAGCAAAAAACACAGCATCCATGGGACCGGATGGTGTCCCTGGCTGTGTGCTCCACGAACTCAATGAGGAATTAAACCCGCAGTTAGGACAGCTGTTTAATCTTAGCCTCACCTCAGGATACGTACCCAAGGAGTGGCGCCGCGGCGACTGTGGTCCCACTTCACAAGGGCAGTGCCTCCACCGACCCTGGAAATTACCGTCCCATTAGCTTGACAAGCCTCATCTGCAAAGCCATGGAGAGGATCATAATGGAACTCATAAATAAAGACATAGGGAACTTGCAGACTTTGGATCCAACCCAGTTTGGCTTTGTCAAAGGCAGATCATGCCTTTTAAACTTGGTTGACTTTTGAGACAGTCACCAAGGCCATTGATGAGGGAAAGGCAGTCCATACAGCCTACCTTGACCTGGCAAAGGCCTTCACACAATACCCCACTCAGGTATCATCGAAAAACTCGTCAGCTTGAATGTAAACCCATACATCACAAGATGGGTTGCAAACTGGCTAAGTGACAGAACCCACAGGGTCAGAGTTGCTGGAGCCATGTCAGACTCAAAGCCTGCCACAAGTGGTGTCCCACAGGGCTCAGTCCTGGGTCCACTCTTGTTCGGCATCTACTTTTCTGAAGTACAAGCAAACACAGGAAGGTTATGGCTGACAAAGTTTGCAGATGACTGCAAACTGGGCGCCATAGTCGAAAACACATCTGACACAGATATCCTTCAGAAGGGCCTCACAGAAACGGATAACTGGTGCCAGAGCCATGGCCTAAAGTTAAATGCCAAGAAATGCATAGTCATACCCTTCGGGAAAAACAAGGTTACCCCTAGCTACCATATAGGTGGCAATCCACTGAGCACAGAAGAAGTCATCAGGGATCTGGGGACCCAGGTTGACAGTAGCCTTCGCTTGACACTCATGTTGCTAAAGTAGTTAGGAAAACCTTCTACATTGCCCACCTGATCATGAAGGGATTCACATCTAGATCAAGGGAGGTCATCGTCCCCCTGTACTCATCACTCATTAGACCTATGATTGAGTACAATGCCCCATTCGGAATGTATCTGACCCGACACCTGCAGCAGCTGGAAAGGCCCCAAAAGTTCCTCACCAAAAGGATAAAGGGTATCAAAATATGTCTTATGCTGCCCGACTGAAAGAACTCCAGCTCTATTCAGTCTCTTACCGCTTGCTCAGAGGTGACCTGTGCCTGACATATAAGGCCATGTCAAACCCTGATTTGATGAATATGCTTCACCTCAAAAAATCTAGATCCCTCAGAACCACAAGGGCGGGAGACTTAAACCTTGACACGGTTATTAATAGAAAGTGCTGGAGGAACAGATTCATCACCCAGAGACTCCCTATGCTGTGGAACAAAATCCCGGTACATGTGAGGCGGAGCACCTCGCTGGCCTTGTTCAAGAGGAATCTTGACCAATGGATGGGGGATCGCAGATATACCCCAGGGATTACTTCAGTGTCACTGCTTGACAGAGGCACAGCAAAATAATAGGCATAGTTTTATTCAAACTAAAGGGGTGGCGAAAGCCAAATAACTATGGGCTAGGCTTATAAATGCCCTTGGGCAGATAGCCTAGTATGAACCTATGAACCTAAGTAGCGAACGTAAACTCAAGTCAAAAAGTAATAATAGAAAATATATAATTCTACAGCATTACTAAGTATTCGAAAGTAATCCAAGCAAGTCAGGCAGTCTGTTTCCAGTCGAAAATCCTTTATTAAGTACACAGACAAGCGAGCCAAGTAAAACAAAATAGAGTAATAATTTCCTCACAAGCTTTCTAAATATATATATATATATATATATATATATATATACTTTTCATCAGGCATGGGAGTGGTTTATTGTGCTGTAAAACAAAGTGTTACTGGTACACATGTTAAATTCACATCCCTTACCCCATCAGTGTGACATTCGAGCTGGTCCTGCCCTACCTAGTAGCTGTCATAATAATATATAGCCCTAATGTACTTTAATGGTACATCTTATTTAACCAAATTAAGTAGATTATTAAGTCTGTGATTTTATACAAGGCAATATACTACATGGCTGGAAATATATCAACCTTAGTCCATTTTGCGATCAAAAATTATATATAAATATATACATATACATTTTGCATGTAAAAATCAGTTTCTATTTTCATAACCTATTGCTAACAAAGATCGCTTTTGTCCTTCTAGACTTCTTCAGGTCTGTGTACAAGAACCCTAAAAACCTATATAATTGTATAATTAGTTAGTATTGTTATTACCATCATTTTGAATAAAGTGGAAAAAAAGAGAACCAGAAAAAAAATAAAAATAAAAAAAATATATGTATGATGATGGAAATAAAATATACACAAATTTCAAATTATTTAAAATGGTATTTAAAACCATTTTGTAGAAAAAAAAATAAAATAAAATACAATTAGTCATGTAAACAATGTGGCAATTTTCCAAGTTTCAGTGCACTTTTAATTGAACAGTAGTAGTTTAGTCCAGGCTTTCACTGATGGGGGAAGGGATGTGAATTTAACATGTGTACCAATAACACTTTGTTTTACAGCACAATAAACCACTACCATGCCTGATAAAAAGTATATATATATATATATATATATATATATATATATATATATATATATATATATATATATTTAGAAAGCTTGTGAGGAAATTATTACTCTATTTTTGTTTTACTTGGATCACTTGTCTGTGTACTTAAACGATTTTCGATTGGAAACAGACTGCCTGCCTTGCTTGGATTACTTTCGAATACTTAGTAATGCTGTAGAATTACATATTTTCTATTATTACTTTTTGACTTGACGAGTTTACGTTCGCTACTTCTACTACTATTGTCTGATCTGATTAATATACAGTGATTAACTAGAAATATATGGACTGAAAATCTTCCACACAGAGAAGTTTCTTGCACTGTTTTGTTTTTAGACCCACTACACTTTAGTGGGTTGTTCTGAGACTTCGGGGATACCACTGAGATTACTTTTTTTATTTTTATTTTTTTTTTAAAGAGAAACAAAAAAAAAAAATCATCTCCTTTTAAATGAAGGTGATAACATCCCTACGAAGCCTGAGAAGATGTACAAAATGTGTTCTTACCAATGGGAGGACAATATTCCTGCTAATCCACCTAAGCCAGGTCTTAAGCACAGAAATGTTGATGTTCCCAACAAGCATCAAGAGGTGCTCTCCCACCAGTCTCACAAGAAACCTCCTTACACCACACAGTAGGATCCCAATGATTATCATAAAAAAAAAAAAAAAAGTAAAAGAGCATGCGACTGCAGGAACTTTTTACTGACAATAGCAGAAATTGTTATTTAAACCATGAACGTGCCAAAAAAAAACTGGAAGTTGTGGAGAACAAGGCCTTTTTCGTAATCAACCTGTGACATCCCAGGGTGTGCTTCTCACTGAGCTTTGAAACTTCTGGAAAAAGATTCAAATAGCTGACTACTGGAGAGACAAACCTAACCATATGACAGGAAACTGCGCATATTGTAAGCGTCTTAAAAATATGATCAGCTTTTACATTCCACTACAGGCAAAGTTAAATTATAACATTTTTGTACATGTTCAAAAAGAAAAGTTGTGTAAAATCTTACCATAACCACAGATGTCCCTTCTCTTCCATGTTGCAGTTTTCTACATGTGGGTTTACCCTTCATCCTTTCACATACGTCCAGCTAGTATTCCAAAGTTTTTCAGTCCCTCAGTGTGTGTCGAGCATCTGACATGGCAGCAGGAACGTGGGCCATAAAAGTGACATATGCACACACCATCCCACAGAACAGAAAGCCCCAGTTGGAGCCAGCCCTAGGAGGGCATAGCCCATCCAGTGCCACTCAGAGAAGCAAGTGCAACCTGACAGGAGGGGAAAGAGGGTGGGAAGGAATACTGCAACATGGAGGGGAAGGAGGGTGGGAAGGAATACTGCAACATCTATGGTTATGATTAAGATTTTACACAACCTTTCTATAGCCTTCTATTCCAATGTTGCAGTATTCTACATGTGGGTGAGTGCCAAAGCTCACTGTAAATGGGGAGGGGGGGGGGTCTGGTAGAGGTTTCTAGGAATCCATGAAGGATTGCCCTGGCAAACCCCACCCTGGCCCTAGAGATATGGTCCAGCTTGTAATGTTTAGTGAAGGTGTGCACTGAGGACCAAGTGGCCACTTCCAGTATTGTGTTGGTGTCTAGCCCCTTAAAGAATGCTCCTGAGGAGGTCACAGCTCTGGTGCAGTGGGCTTTAATATTGCCCTGCAAGGTTTTTCCATGGTATGTGTAACAAAAGGAGATGATCCTGGATATCCAGGCCAAAATGGTTTGTTTGGTCACTGCTTTCCCCAGGACTTTGGGGTGGAAGGAGCCAAACAGTTGTTCCGACTTTCTAATGGATTTAGTTTTATGGAGGTAAAACCTAACCTGTCTGTGAACATCTACGGATTGGAGAGCTCTCACTGTCCCCCTGTGGGTTAGGGAAAAAGGTTGACAGGTAAATGGTCTGGTTCAAGGATAGGTCGTTGACCACCTTGGGTATAAAGGAGGAGTTATAGTTCTGAGAGGAACCCTGTCAAGGTGGAAAACTAGGAATGGTGGGTTAACCATCAGAGCTTGCAGTTCTGAGACCCTCCAGGCTGAGGTCAGTGCCACCAATAGAACAGTTTTCCATGTGCAAAGCTTTAGAGAAGCTTTGTCTGCTGGCTCAAAGGGAGCTAGGGTGAGTTTCTCCAGGAAAGAGTTAAGATCACAGGGAGGAGGGGACAGTTTCCTGTGGGGTCTTAGGTGAAGTACCCTCTGAGAAAGAGTCTCAAAGGTAGTCTGGATGCAAGGGGTGGATCCAAAGGGAGGCAGGCAGAAAGTGCAGACAAGTGTGCTTTTACAGAGGTGTAGGCCAAACCTGTCTGCAGTAGTTCACACAGGCAAGACAGGATTAGAGGGATGTCGCTCGTCAGTGGGTCCAACTGTCTTTTGTGACACTATATGGAAAACCTTTTCCACTTGGGTAAGATTTTCTTATGTTGGGTTTCCTGATCTCCTGCAGGACACTGAGCACGTCCTCATTGTACAGGTGTCTGAAGGGAATCAGAATCTTACCAGCCACAGGGTGAGGTGTAGAGACTGCCACTGTTGATGTATCTGAGACCCCTTGTACTGTGTGATTAGGTCCACTGAGGGGGTAACTTGTGATGATTGCCCTTGGACAAATGGAAGAGAAGGGGGAACCAGTGCTGTCTTGGCTAGTAGGGAGTCACCAGCAGGATTTTTGGTATGTCATGCTGTATTTTCAGCAGCACCTTTTGAATCAGAGGAAGGGGAAATTTCCCCTTCCAAGGAACTGAAAAGGCATCTGTTGCTAGTGCCTTTGGGTCTGGTGTCCTGGTGCTAAAGCCAGGTAGTTGCCTGTTAATGGAGGAGGCAAATAGTTCTATTTGAGGTGATCCCCACCCGTGGAGCAGATCCAGGAAGACCTCTCCGAGAAGCATCCATCCGTGATAGTTTGTGATGGTTCTGCTGAGATAGTCTGCCTGGACGTTGTGGATGGAGGGGAAGTAAACTGCCTGTAAGGTAATCCCTTGTGAGGAGGCTAGCACCCATAGAAGTAGAGTTAGTCTGCAAAGGAGGTAGGACTTGGCGCCCCCATTTGTTGAGTTACCCACAGGACAGTGGCATTGTCCGTGAAAATCTTTAGTGGTCGTGGATGGAGGTGAGGTAGGAATGCTTGCAGAGCTAGGAGGATAGTCCTCATCTCTCTGACATTGATGTGCTCTAGTGAGTGTGAGATTGGCCACCCACCTTGCACATGTCTTTGGCCCAATGTGGCTCCCCAAACCAGATCTGAAGCATCTGTATATGCATGATCTGTGTGGGCGGGGGTGGCTGGGGAGGCAATCCTGGGTTGTTGGTCACTTGTACCAGCCACCATTGAATTTCTGGTTTCAAAGAAGGTAGGAGAAGGATCCTGAATTCCAGGGGGTGAGCATGTTGGGTCGAGATTGACTGAAGGTACCACTGCAGCTTCCTCATGTGCATTCGTGCTAGGGGGAGCATGAGAATGGTGGCTGCCATGTAACCCAGGAGTCTCAGATACTGTCTTGCATCAGTTCTGATGCTTGGATGACCCAGCGCTGCTGGTCTGTAAAGGAAACTAGCTTGTCTGGTGGCAGGGAGGCCTTCATGAGGTCAATACGGATCCTGCACCCTAGGAAGACAATGTCCTGAGTGGGGCTGCAGGTGGGAATTTTGGTAATGTATCTGAAATCCTAGAGACTGCAATAGGGTCAGAAGAAACTGTGTATGAAGAGCTAAGGTCTTCCTGAATTAGCAGGTCGTCCAAGTAGGGGAAAATCTGGATTCCCTGGGTCCTGCAGTAGGCAACGATTGCAGCCATACACTTTGTGAAGACCCTGGGTGCAGTGGAAAGTCCAAAGGACAAGGCAGAAAATTGAAAGTGGGATGAGCCCATTGAAAATCTCAGGTATTTCTTGAATGTGGGCTTTATTGGGATGTGCAAATAAGCATCCTTTATGTCTAGGGTTGCCAGGAACCCTTGGGGCAGGAGAAGGGGGAAGAGATGGGGGATAGTGAGCATTCTGAAGGTGGGGACCTTTAAGAAAGGGTTGAGAAGCGAGATATCTAGAATAGGTTTCCACAGTACTTCCTTCCTTGGTACCAGAAAAATTCTTAAGTAAAAACCTCCTCCTTTTCTTTCCAGAGGCACTGGTTCTATGGTGCCTTGAGTTAGTAGTGCTTGCAATACAGGCGCAGCAGGAGGAGAAGACTGGTGGGTGGTTGAGGAAAGCATTTTCGTACAGGAGGGGAGATCCAGGACATGAAGTAGCCATTCTGAATGATGGAAAGGACCCATTTGTCTGAGGTGATGTGGGAACACACCGGAAAACCGTGAGAGAGGCGGGCAGACAGGGGTAGAGAAGTAGGGGGTGGATGTGGTAAGACTGGCAGGTAGTCAGACACTACCCTGCCCTCTCTTGAAAGGGAGGCCTCTGGCTGGGGGCTGGAGAAGCTCGAGCCGGGGGGGGGGCTGCTGTTTTCTAGGAGGTCTCCTAGTGCTAGTGGGAGCCACAGGTTGAGACTGTTTTCTTATGAAATGAGTCTTGGCATGGTAGTTCCTATGGAACTTAGGAATGGGTGAGACCAGCAGGTGTTTTAGGTCTTGCATTTCCTTGCCTTTTTGTTGTAGAGACTTGAAGAGGTTGGCTACCTTAGAGCCAAATAAAGCAGAGTGATCTAAGGGGGCCATCAGTCAGTTTAGCTCTGAAATCATCAGGGAGAGGCTAAAGGCGTAGCCAAGAGTATCTCCTTAAGGCAGAAGCTGATGCAGCTGACCTAGCTGAGGCTTCAGCTGCATCATAGCTACACCTTATGGAGTGTCTGCTCACCTGAGAGGTGAGAGCTAGAAGGGAGGACAGAGGAGCTTTGGGTGCACAATCTGGGATGTTGGCCAAGTCCTTGGAGGCTTTTTCTAGCAGGGCTAAGGAGTATTTGGCCATGTGAGTTTAGTAGCCCTGAAGGCCAGAGTGGCAGAAGTGTAAAACTTCTTGCCAAGATGCTCCACTGTCTTGCTGTCCTCGTCAGCTGGGAGAATAGTAGTAGTGGGCAACAGTTTGGTAGCCCTATCAGTGGAGATGGAGGTAGTGGCAGGATCAGCTGGAGGGAACTTTATCAGAAACTTCTCTGTTTCTGGAACTTTGTACAGTCTATCAGCCCTATGTGGAGCTCAAGGTTGAGAGTCAGGGTTGAGGGATACTACAGAAAAGGCATCCAGAAAGGCCAGCAGAAAGTACAGTTTTGTACCTACCATAAATGTAGATGTTCGAGTGTACACCCTGCTGCAGTCATCACACTTGGGTTATCCTGTCATCAGGCGGTCCCGCAGTCGGCCTGAATTCCAAAGTCTTGGTCCGGCGTCAGTTGCTGTCGCCTCTTCCCTGACGTCAGTGCGCCAGGGGTATATATGATGCATCAGACGCCATTTTCTTCAGTTTTTCTTGCCCCAGATGTCAGGTGCCCCCAAAAAGGTGGTCAGTAACTAGTACCAATCTAAAAAATTTAGCACAAACACAACATCCCTCCAGCTATCAGCAAATACATCACAAAGGTATTGTAAAGATTTAGTTAGTTAGGTCAGAGGGGATGGAGGGAGGGTAACCTGGACTGCAGCAGGGTGTACACTCGAACATCTACATTTATGGTAGGTACAAAACTGTACTATGTTCATAGTGTTACCCTGCTGCAGTCATCACACTTGGGTAAAATCCCAAAGCTAAGGATGGGAGGAGGAGTCACAGAGGGTTAGAGGAGGCTAGAAGGCCCTACAGAACTGCAGTGGCGAAGCCAGCTCTAGTTTTAGAGTAAAGTGGTAAGTGGTAGTGTTTGGTGAAGGTGTGTACTGAACTCCAAGTTGCAGCTTCCAAAATATCCTTGGTTGGCACCCCCCCTGAGGAAGGCTGTAGATGTAGCTGCTGCCCTGGTAGAGTGGGGCCTTATGGTAGCAGGAAATGGTTTTCCATGATGGGTATACCAAAAACTAATGCAATGTCCTATCCATTTGAAAATGGTCTGTTTTGATATAGCCTTCCCTTGTGAAGCTGCAGCATAGGATACAAAGAGCTGGTTAGATTTTCTGAAAACTTTTAGTTATGTACTCACCATAACTTCAGATGTTTGGGATCCATCTCGCCTACATTCTGACTGATGGGTTCGGAGCCGATCCCTCGGCTCCGACTCGGCACGCTTATGCCAAAGAGCGAAGTCTCTTATTGGCTGAGCTTACTATATCCCAGGATGCACCACTACCAGTCCCCCAGATCTAATTTGTCCGCATACATGCACACATGCACGCACTGATTATATAACATAGTCAGATGAAACAAGATAAAAACAGTAGAACTCAAAACCGTTCAATCTCTTCTGATCTCCAAGGCCGGGGGAAGGAGGGTGGGTATTAGGAATGTAGATGGATCCCAAACATCTGAAGTTATGGTGAGTACATAACTAAAAGATGTTATGTGATCCTATCTCGCCTACATTCTGACTGATGGGACAGCGTCCCTAGCACCTGAATCCTGGGTGGCTCACTGGAAAACACTCCTGAGTACCGTGGAACCAAATGATGCTCGCCCTTTAGATGCCACATCCAATTTATAGTGGGAAATGAAAGTGTGCGGATTGGACCAAGTAGCCGCAGCACAAATCTCAGAAATAGCGAGCTTGGAATGAAAGGCTATAGAAGTAGCCATAGCTCTGGTAGAGTGGGCTTTGATAGAAGTTGTAAGTTGCTTATTTGAAGAGGAATAAGCCTGAGTTATACAATCTCTAATCCATTTGGAGATAGTAGCTTTTGTGATGGTTTTACCCAATTTATTGTCTGAGAAGGACACAAACAACTGGTCTGATTCTTAATTTGCTGAGTCCTGTCTAGATAGAAGCACAATTGCCTGTGAACATCCAATTTATGGAGAGTGTATTCTGCTTCATTGGAGAATTTTGGAAAGAAAACTGGTAGCTCTAGAGATTGTTGGAGACAGAGATTAGAACAGACCTTTGGGACAAAAGATGGATTAGGCCTAAGTGATACTCTATCCTTGTGAAAATCAAGTACGGTGGTTTGATAGATAGGGCTTGAAGCTCTGAAACTCTTCTTGCAGAGGTAATTGCAACTAAGAAGGCAGTTTTCCAAGACAGATATTTTAACTCACATGTAGCAGCCGGTTCGAACGGGCAAGATGTCAATGCACGAAGCACCAAATCAAGATCCCACGGAGGCGCAGGATGAAAAACTGGGGTCTTAACAGCCCCGCACCTTTAATGAAAGTTTTGCATAATCTGCTGCTCATCAACGGAGGATCCATGGACTCGTGAAATTTAGAGATAGCCGCTAGTTGGACTTTAATAGTAGAGACAGAAGATCCTTGATTAAACAGGGATGTTAAGAATTTCAAAACCTCTGGGATTGGAGCAGTGATAGGGTCTAACCCCTGAGTTGAACCCAGATAGCAAACCTCTTCCACTTACTGAGGTACAATTTCTTAGTGGTGGGTTTGTGGGTCAAGATAAAATGTGAATAACTTCCGGGTCTAATGTGTGATTTCTGACTAAAGTCGGAAGTGGAGGAGCCAAGCTGTCAACTTTAAGGTGTGAAGGGACTGATGTTGTCGTCCCGACTGATGAATTAGCAGATCCGGAGTTAGATCTAAAGTCCAAGGATCGTCCACCGCATGTTTCTTCAGGTAGGGAAACCATACCTGACGAGGCCAGTGCGGAGCAATTAGTATCATTGTGGACCCCAATTGAGAAGCTTTCTGAATGACTTTGGAGAGAAGTGGAATCGGAGGAAAAGCATAAAGTAGCCCTGTTGGCCAAGGTTGTGCCAGAGCATCCATAGCTGCTTCCCCCTGATGTGGAGTCAAGGAGAAGAACCTTTTGCACTTTGCATTTTGTGGTGTTGTAAACAGGTCGCAGCACGGCGTCCCCCATCTCCTGAAAACCTGAGCTGCTACTGTTTCGTTTAGGGACCACTCGTGAGGAGAGAGAATTGTCCTGCTTAATCTGTCTGCCAATACATTTGATTTCCCCGGAATGTGGGTCGCTACCAAGAAAAGGCTGGTAGCTACAGCCCATTCCCACACCCTCATGGCCTCTCTGCAAAGGGGGTAAGATCTGGTCCCTCCTTGTTTGTTTAGGTACCAGACCACCGACATGTTGTCTGTGTGGATGGCGATAATGCCCTGAGGGAGAAACTTGTGTAAGGCCTGTAGGGACAGAAGTACAGCCCTCATCTCCAATACATTGATGTGGAGAAAAGTTTCGTCTGGGAGCCAGGAACCCTGAACTAACCTGCCCAGACAATGCCCCCCCACCCTGTCTGGGAGGCATCTGTCGTCAGGGTGACCACTGGAGAGGGAATAACAAAGGGACTTCCCTGATTTAGATTGGATGTCTGAAGCCACCAGCGAAGGTCCCGTTTGCATGTTTCTGTAATCATAATGGGATGATTGAGGGGAAGATCCTGAAAGGACCATTGAGTCGATAATAGCCACTGAAGAATCCTCATGTGCAATCTTGCCAGAGGAACTAGAAGAACCGTGGCAGACATCGAACCTAAAACTTGTAGGACCATCCTGGCTGGGGCCTTGGATCTTGAAAGCAGGGCTTGAACTTGGCCTTGTAAAGTTTGGATCCTTTCGGTAGGAAGAAAACGCGCATCAATTTTGAGTCTATCTCTGCTCCTATGAACCTTATGCGCTGAGAGGGCAGCAAGACAGACTTTGACCAATTGAATGTAATTCCCAGGGTAGCACCCAGGGAGATGGTGGCTTTGAGGTTGTCCATTAGTAGATGACTGGTGGTGGCAGTCAGGAGCCAGTCGTCCAGATAGGGAAACACTTGGAATCCAAGACTCCTCAGGTGAGCAGTTACTACTGCCAAACATTTGGTGAACACCCTGGGGGCTGTGGTGAGACCAAAGGGCAGAGCACAAAATTGGAAATGACTGTCTCCCAGGCTGAAGCGCAGATCCTTCCTGGACGCCCGATGTATCGGTATATGATAATAGGCGTCCTTGAGATCTATGGAGCACATCCAAACATCCTTCTCCAATAATGGGAGAATGGATTGTAACGTGACCATTCGGAATTTGGATTTCGTGACGGATTGGTTTAGTCTGCTGAGATCCAATATTGGTCTCAGGTCCCCTGTCTTTTTTGGCACTAAAAAGAACCTTGAGTAATTTCCGGATCTGATCTGGTCTGTGGGGACCGGTTGGATGACTCCTTTTCCTAGCAGCTTTAACGCTTCTGCGGCTGCAATTTCCCTTTGACTGGGTGGTGGGTCCGGGATTTTTTTGGACGGTGGGGGTGAGTGTGAAGGGATGGTGTAACCTCCGGCAATAATCCGAAGCACCCATCTGTCCTGAGTGATTGACTCCCAGGCTTTTAGGTGCTTGGCAAAACGGCACCCGACTGGCTCCGGAGCAGCGCAGCCGGGCAATCCCTCATGAAGTGTGGGAGGCTGAAGAGCCACGAAAGGACTCGCGGTCTCCAGAATTGCGGGGCCCTCTGCCGCCTCTGGGACGGCGTCTCCCAGAAAAATTTCCACGTCCACTGCCTCTGGAAGGGGAATCTTCCTGCTGTTGCTGGAAAAACGTACGTGATTTGCGGAACCACATCTTCCTCCTCCTTTAGCCTTGGGATAAGGCCGAAAGGGAGTGGAATAACGTGCACCCACGGCAGATAAAGTTTTTCCTTCTTGCTCACAGCGGTAAGAGTGTCTTTAACCTTAGGTCCAAATAAAGAGGACCCATCAAAGGGAGCGTCGGAAGGAAGACTTGAAGGCCTCTGCAAAATGACACAACGGAGCCAGGCTTGTCTCCGTAGAGCCACGCCTGTGCCTGCCGCTCTACCCGCCCCTTCGGCGCATACAAATGAGCCTCATGGACGAGTTAGAAATTGAAGCAAGGATAGCCAACTGAGAGCTAACCGACTGGGCTAGCTGCTCAGGTAGGTTACCTGAGAGGGAATCTGACAGCTCCTTGACCAGATCCCTCTGAAGCCTGGTAAAATGTGCCAAATAATTCAGGGACCTTAAAGTAAAGGCCGCTAAAGTCAGGGTACGCTTCCCGCATCGGTCCATGCTCCTAGACTCCTTATTAGGAGGATGGACGGACGCTGAAGCCTCTGCCACGCCCTGTTGTGTAGCAGATGCCACCAACATGGCATCTACAGGCCCGCCTTTAGTGAGGAACTCCTTCTCGGGTGGGGCAGACAAAATTTGTTAGGACGAGAAGGGACTGGTTCCACGGTATCTGGATGTTCCCACGCCCGACAAACTAAATCCAGGAGCTCGTCAAGGGCGGAGACACCCAGGAGGCGGAGGGCTGAGCCCCAAAGGCCTTGAGGAGCACTGACTCATCAGCAGAGGGGTTTGGATATCCAGCCGCCTCGTTGTTTGAGGATCTCTAAGATGTCTGCAAATGAGACATCATCCGAGGACGACTGGGACCCCTCCGCATCATCAAGATCAGTGTTCGATGTAATAGACTCGGGGGAGTCCACGTGCTTCCTCTTGCACGATCTCTTCCTTGGGGGTTCCTCTGAAGACAACTCAAGAACCCTCAGGAGGAGGGAACCCCAATGGGGTAACCTCAGGCCCAGGGGCTCCGCTGCCTAAGGACAGGGAACTGCCAAAGACCCAGTCTCCATGCCCAGGGAAGGTGCCGGTAAAGCCGGAGAGATGGCCGAAGAAGACTTGGCCAAGGCACTCCTCATAGCTCTGAAAGCCGGACCCCAGAATCCTGGGAGTGTCCGGTCCCCGAGCCATGATAGCAGACGGAAGTCCCGCAGCAAGCACCAAGAGGGAGGCTCGGAACCAACAGCATAGGTCCCAAACATCACCCCAGGTCCAGCCGAAGAAGTCCATGTATCAAACTCGGACCCGAAGGCCGGGGTTGGAGTAAGGGTCGGAGCCGACCCTAAGACCTCCACCGGCTCCAACAGCACCTGCTCCGACGGAGCCGAAGCGGTCGGAGGAGGAATGGCAATGACATGGGTCGGCTCCGAAGCCAACTGGGTCGGAGCCGAAACAAATTTTTGAAAGACTGGGGGCTGGAACAGTCTTTGGAGCACCCTGTCTATGTCCGAATCTGACATCCTCGATGACCTAGAGGATACTGAACGGGTTCAAGATGGCCTCTCCAACGGCCCCAAGGGGCTAGGGGACCGGCTCCGAGGCGACTCGATGACTATCGGCGCCGAAGGAATACCCACACTAGTTTCCATCGGTGCCGAGGAGGAAGTGTCTGAGCGGACAACCTTTGTCGGCTCCGAGACCAGTGGAGCCGAAGGTGACCCGCCTCTCGATGCCCCAGCCATCGGCTCCAAGCCAGAGGAGTCGAGACTGGTGGCATCGAGGCAGACGTTCGCCCTCGGCTCCAAGTCCTTGGAGCCGAAGGAGAAACCTGCCTATGTCTTTTGGCGGTCGGATCCGATGGACTGGTCGGAGCCGACGCCTTTTCTTTTTAGCGGGAGAAGGAGAGGATGCTAAAGCTTCTTCAAAGGAGGGTTTTATAAGACCTTTTAATATGAGCTTATTTTTACTCTCTTGGAGGACCCTCGAGGAAAAAGCGTGACACACGCTGCAGGACTCCTGCAAATGCTTTGCACCCAAACAATAAACACAGAGAGAGTGGTCATCTGTGATCGACATTTTAAAGTTGCACTTGGTGCACTTTTTAAAGCCTGAAGGTCTAGGTACCTGAGACATTCCGGTGAATTAAAGCCCAAAACACAGTACAAACACTGTAATTAGAAAGAAATTCTCTCTTCTTTGACCTTCTTTACAAGAAAGAGAAACTATCCACAGTATAAAGGATCCGAGATCCCTAAACAAAACAGAAGTCACCTACAATCAAAAAGACCGGGAAAGGCCTTTACACACAAGAGGTACTCCTAGTCAACACTCAACACAAGAATTTACCAAGTAAATTTCACCAAACTCACTCTAAACACAAGAATAGCTGTTAAAACAGCTTTTGTTGAAGAAAAATAGAAATTCCTGACAGAAAAACTAGTGAAATTAATCACTACTTAGCTCAGCCAGCTCGAGACCACGTCTTCACTTGTTAGCGGCAAACGAGATCTGGGGGACTGGTAGTGGTGCATCCTGGGATATAGTAAGCTCAGCCAATAAGAGACTTCGCTCTTTGGCATAAGCGTGCCGAGTCAGAGCCGAGGGATCGGCTCCGAACCCATCAGTCAGAATGTAGGCGAGATAGGATCACATAACATCCTTAGTTTTATCCAAGTAGTAACGTAGTTGCCTGTGAATGTCCAAGACGTGCAGGAGTCTTTCTCCTTTGTTCTGTGGATTTGGAAAGAAGGTGGGTAAGTGGATGGTTTGATTTAGAGCCACACTGGATACCACCTTAGGCATGAAGGAGGGATTAGTTCACAGAGAAACTTTGTCTTGATGGAAAATGAGGAAAGGCTCTACTGCCATTAGTGCCTGAAGCTCTGAGACTCTTCTGGCTGAAGTTATTGCTAGCAGCAGGGCAGTCTTCCATGATATAAACTTTAGATCAGCAGAGAAAGCTGGTTCAAAAGGAGGCAGCGTAAGTTTTTCCAGAACAAAGTTGAGGTCCCAGGTTGGTGTAGGTGCTCTCCTGGGGGGCCTAATATTTTTGGCCCCTGTGAGAAACTACCTTAGAAGCGGATGTGAAAATAAGGGAGGATCCGTGTTGTAGTGGGCTGAAATAGCCAAGGCATGGATTTTAATAGATGAAAAAGAAAGTCCTTTGTGCAATATCTCAGTTAAATACTGTAGAATCGGAGGAATGTGAGGCTGAAGGGTATTTTGGCCTTTAGCTTGGTTCCAGGCGCAAAACCTTTTCCATTTGTCCAAGTAGGCCTTCCTGGTGCTGGGCCTCCTAGCTTCCAGAATAACATCCATAACTGCTTGAGGAAAAGGAGCTGGCTGGTTGCTTAGGTGATTTGCCATGCAGCCAAATTTAATGTTTTGAGCGGGCTGTGTAGAATCTGATTGTCTTGCTGTGTGAGCAAATGAGCAATTTGTGGTAAAATCCAAGGTGGGCCCTGGGCCATATTCCTTAGTAGTGGGTACCAGTGCTGGCGTGGCCAGTCTGGGGCTATGAATATCATTCTGGGTCTCTCCTTCCTGACTTTCAGAAGCACCTTTGAGAGAAGAGGCAATGGAGGGAAGGCATATACTGTCAGGTTTTTCCAACTGAATGAGAGTGCGTCCACTTTCCAAGCTTGATGGTGAAGCATCCTTATACAAAATTTTGTTAGCTGATAGTTTTGGGGGCTGGCAAACAGATCTATGTCTGGGTGGCCCCATTTTTGAGTTATCATTGCAAATACTTGTGGATCCAGTTTCCACTCGTGGGGATCCTTGATGTTTCTGCTGAGGTCGTCTGCCAATGTGTTCTTTTTTCCTAGCAGGAATTGAGCTTGTAGCTGAACTTGGTAAGCCAGTGCTGTGTTCCACAGGGTCACTGCTTGCCTGCATAGAGGGTAGGAGTGTGTACCCCCTTGTTTGTTTATGTACCACATTAATGTGGTGTTGTCCGTCCTTATTGTAAGCTGTCCTGGATGCAAGAGGCTCTTGAAGGCTGTCAGGCATTCTGTACAGCTAGCATTTCTTTTTGATTGATGTGCAGATTCCTTTGATCTGCAGTCCATATGCCTTGAACGCACTGTCCTGCCATGTGTGCCCCCCAGGCATAGTCTGATGCATCTGTTGTCATAGTTTGCCTGGCTGGGGGCAAGGTGAAAGGCAGACCCTTGTTGAGGTGACATGCCTGTGACCACCATAGAAATTCTTGTTGAAGGCAGGGAATGAGAAATATCATTGTGTCCAAGCTGTGGCTGTGTTGAGACCATACGCTTTTTAGGTACCACTCTAATTTCTTCATACACAGCTTTGCAAATGGTATTAGTAGTATGCAAGATGCCATGAAGCCCAAGGCCTGCAGAATTTTTCTTGCAGGGAGTTGGGTCTTTGTTGCCATTGTTTTGAAATATTGAGTCAGTTGTAGTTGTTTGTCTGGTGTAAGATAAGCCTTCTGGGCCGTTGCAATCAAGCTGGCACCCAGGAATGTCATATTTTGTGAGGGTACTAGTTTTGATTTCTTTTCGTTTACTGTGTACCCCAGGCAACTTAGAAGATGTTTTACAAAAGCCAGATGTTGTAAGAGGATGTCCTTGCTTTCTGCTTGGATGAGGCAGTCATCCAGGTATGGGTATATTTGAATTCCTCTTTGTCTGCAGTATGCGATTACTGGTGCCAGCCATTTTGTGAAAACCCTGGGCGCAGTGGATAAGCCAAAGGGCAGTGCAGAGAATTGGTAATGGGTTGAACCTGCAATGAAACGGAGGTATCAGGGACATGCAGGTATGCCTCCTTGAGGTCCAACATTACTAGCCATGCTTTCATGCCCAACATGGGAAGAAGCTGCTGTAGTGTTAAGCATCTTGAATTTGGGTACTTGTAAGAAGGTGTTTAGAATTGAAAGATCCAGAATTAGTCTCCAGGCATTGTCCTTTCTGGGGACTAGAAAGAGTCTTGAGTAAAATCCTTGGCCTTGCTCCCGTGTAGGTACCAGTTGAATGGCTCTTATGTCCATGAGAGCTGTAATTTGTTTTTGTGCCTCTGCCCATTGATTTTGTGGCAAGTTTGGCATTCCTCCTGTCGTTGGCAAGGTGTGGAAATGGAATCTGTATCCTTGTGAAATTATGTCTAGGGCCCATTTGTCCTTTGTGATGATGTGCCAGTTGTCTGAAAAAAGTGCTAGTTTTCCTCCCAAGGGAGCTGCCAAGAGAGTTTTGCTTGGCCATATGAGGTTTAAGTCATTGTGTTTGCCTTCTAGTAGTTTGGGGCCTGTCTTCTCCTCCCTTCTGTGTTGCAGTGCCCCATTGTCGAGGTTTGTAGTGGGTTTGTGGTTGTCCTCTGCCTCTTGGGCGTCTGTATTTACCCCTCTGTGGTCTGTCAGTAGCTGGAAAGGACCAATTTTTTGTTGGCCAATTAGTGCTGAAGCGAGGGGGCTGAACCTGTAAGAAATCTTTGACCATCTGCATAGATTTTGCCTTATCCTCCATTTTCTTTAAAACTTCTGCTTTAACTCCAAATAGGACATCCTGCTGTAAGGGAGCATCTAGAAGCTTTGCTTTAACATGATCAAGCAGAGTTTGTTCCTTTACCCAAGCATGCCTACGTATAACAGACCCAGTAACAGCTGCTCTACAGGAAGCTTCTAAGGAATCAAATCCACATTGTAAAGTATGTTTGCCCACCTGTTCAGGTGCATGCAACAGATCCTGCATTTCCTTCAATTCAGACTGTTGAGGGAGTGTGCTCATTTTTTGTCTTATTTGAGACATTAGAAATTGCTGGTATTTTAGCATGTGAAATTGACAATTTAGTGCTCTCATAGCTAGAGTGGCTGAGGTGTAAACCTTTTCCCCCCCCCACACCTGTCTAGTACTCTGGAGTCCCTTTCAGAGGGTACAGGATTTTTTGCCATAGAAGCCTTAGCCCCTTTGGGACCCTGGGAGATAGTCTCTGGGTCAGCAACAGGGCTTTTATAAAGGAATTTGTGGGAGTCAGGCACTCTATAATACCTGTCTGGTTTGGCTGGAGCAGGAGGAAGAGAATCTGGATTTAAACTAGATTCTAAGTAATCATCATCCACAATGTCTAAAACTGGGGGGATAGCAAGAGGTCTGTGCTGGGGGAGTAAAATAAACTCTCTGAGCCTTTTCTTTGAGTCAGAGTAGTCCTGACCTTCCCAGTGAAAATGTTCCCTCATAGTGTGTAAAGTTTCCCCAAAGGAGTAGTCTTCAGGAGGAGAAGCTGAGGGAATAGAATCCTCAGCATCAGAATCTTCATAAGGGGAGAAAGAGTAATCCTGTTCCTCAGAGGAGCCTGAGGAAATAGACATTTGATCAGAGGAGGCATAATCTTCTTCTTGTCTTGGCCTTTTGTCGGGGGGGGGACCCTTGATTAAAGAGATCAAATCTTCAGCCATTTTAAGCATCTGTTTCTTAGGCATGGGGCCTTGAACTGGAGACTGAAGTGCAGTCTTTTTAGGTTTAAGAGGAGTCTTAAGCTTAGGATACGTTTTTATGGTGAGCGTCGTCGGTCTGAAGACACCTTCAGAAACTGAAGGTGTTTCTGCAGCACCGGCTTCTTTTTCTGAAATGTCGTCGGTAGGGCCTAAAGAAAATGGCTGCGTCGGCCTAGCACTCTCCGCCAAAGGATCCGAAGCGGTCTCGGGTTCCAATTCTGCGGTAGCCAGGGGCTGCGTAGGCACCTCACTGAAAACCGGTGAGCCGGAGACCGGCCCAGCCGAAGCCTCAGAGTCTGGCTTGGGTCTAGGCTGCCTGTCCTTATCCTTGCGTTTTTTGTGCACGCCGGTAGTCGGTTGCTCCGACGGCATGGTATAGTTAAATTTTCTACCGAAGTAGTGTCGTGCGAAATCAAAGCGTCGTTTTATAGTACGCTTATTGAACCTAGCACAAAACCGACAACCAGTGACGTCGTGGTCTGGGCCTAGGCAAGGTATACAATAAGAATGAAAATCCTTATGAGGTATTCCACAAGAAATACAATTGTTAACTTTTTCTGACATCGGTCTGAGGCAAGAAAAGTTTCCCCAACGGGGTACTTAGCTTTATTGAAGACTTCGGATCTGAAATTCGACTTTGAAAATCTCAGGAGTCAGCCGACCGGCACTTGCGAACTGCTTCTGCTTCGGGCACTGCGTGGCAAGAAAGACTGGAGAAAATGGCGTCGGATGCATCATATATACCCCTGGTGCACTGACGTCAGGGAAGAGGCGACAGCAACCGACGCCGGACCAAGACTTTGGAATTAAGGCCGACTGCGGGACCGCCTGACGACAGGATAACCCAAGTGTGATGACTGCAGCAGGGTAACACGATGAACATCAGGAGGCACAGCTGAAGGGCTGGGATATTCATCTGCATTGAGGTCGCAGAACCTCTTCTGTACTTCAGTCATGACAGTGGATTCCCACTTGAAGTGATCTTTCATTTTTCAAATTCTCTCTCTGAAGGTTAAATCCTCTGCTGGGGAGTCAGGGTCAATGGACTCTTCTTCAAGGGAGCCACAGACCAGTGGAGAGGAGATCTGAGAAGTGTAGCAGAGTCTGTCCTCCTCCGAGGAGACATTCCCCTTCATCTCCCCTGGTAGGGTCTGAGGTCAGAGGCCTAGGGCTCAGGAGTGGAGGAACAATGGTAGAGCTTCCTACCAAAATCGGGCATACAGCCATAAAGACAATGAAGAGACTCTGGCTGAAAGCTTGCCAGTCGGGCGTGCTTTCAGGTGGTGGAGACAGATGCTTTTTTTGTTTTTTCTTTAGAGGCCTCCTAGCTGACGTCCAGGTAGGAGAAGGCCTCGAGTCGTCAGAGGGGTGGATGGGATCGGCAGAATCTGACTGGCCCACAGAGAAAGTTTCTCCCAGCGTTTGGAGCAGATGCCAGTGGTGCCTCTACAGATATGCTGTCCACTCAAGACAATGCAGCTTCCTCATAGGCACCTGCTTTATCTTGCATGGCGGAAGCCGATTCCTCTGTCAGGCTGAGATCGGCCACATGCCGAGATACAGTTGCTAGAGGTGCAACAGAAGAGATAAGCCGCATGGACTTGGGCCTCTTTGGCAGGCACCTTCCATCTCTAATACAAGCTGCTTTAACCGCTGGTTCTCAAGATAAAGGTTTACAGCCTCCAATCGGCAATGAAGGGCCTTTGGACAAATGCTTGGCAGACGGGGCAGGACTCGTGGTCATATTCTTTGCCAGACAAAAAGGGCACCAATAGTGAGCGTCTTTGTGGGGGAATCTGCCGGCCACACTTACACTTGCCCCTTCCAGATGACATGAACAAACCATAATTAAAATAAAGAAGAAATGAAAGGTTCCACAACAGGGTATTTATCTGAATTTTTACAAAACTGATGTCCGTGGGTAGCAGGAACACCTGGCATATGACTGGCAGCTGAAAAGTTCTGAGGGATGGTGTGTGCGGACATCAATTTTATGGCCCACATTCCTGCTGCCATGTCAGACATCCGACGCATTCTGAGTGACTGAAAAACTTTGGAATACTGGCCGGACATATGTGGAAGGATGAAGGGTAAAACCCACATGTATAATACTGCAACACTAGAATAGAAGGACATCAACCCTGTACACTTGGCAGCTTGTCACTATAGAGAGTTCTATACAGGAAACAAAAAGAAATTTTAAACAAACAAATATATGAATAAATGCTAGAACACTAGAAATAATCCTGATAATGCCTGGGCTAAGGATTTGTTGGAAACTGGTCAGAAAGACTTGCAGGGCTATGGGCTTAAATAGCACTGATGATGTACTAGCTCACAGTGTAGGCATGTTGTTTAAGAAACTGTGATACACAGTTTTGCAAATTCATCTACAGCATAAAGCGGAGGCTCATAAGATTTGAATTCCAAATTCTATACACAGCTTCACCTGATAGCTACTAAAGCGAAGTACAGTTGTGTAAGTAAACATACCATAACAATATATCTTCTAATCATCACTGCTACAGTAGCTGTAATTATATGGGTTATATCCTGCCAAGCAAATAACAGCTGGCCAGTGTCCGAAGTTTCAGGGCACCTTCCACGCTCTCAAATAGCCATACTAATCTATGAAGCTATGAACCTATTAGGCAGCTCTAACACAGGTCTGACCGCAAAGCCCTTCAGAGCTTTCATGCCAGCTGACAGAGGAAGGCTGAGCCTGAGAGGAAAAAACTAGGAGTAATCACCCACACGTGTGTGTGTGTGTGTGTGTGTGTGTGTGTGTGTGTGTGTGTATTCGTGTACATATAGATATGTGCATTTACAAAGAAATGTGTATGTAAGGAGAGATATAGATAGCTGTCTATAAGGCGATATATGGAGATGCGTGTGTGCGCATTACATATATATATATATATATATATATATATATATATATATATACACACACACACACACACACACACACACACACACACACACACAGTAATCTCTCAGTTAACTGGCACCCATGGGGATTAGTAAATGCCAGATAAAGTACAGTTGTGTACACTTACCATAAATGTAGATGTTCAAGTGTACTCACTGTTGCAGTCATCACATTTGGTTATCCTGCCAGGCATAGCCCTCAGTCGGCCTGAATACTAGAGGCTTAGTATTTCTGCGGCGGTTGTTGTCGCTCCAGGACTGACATCAGGTCATCAGTGGTATAAAATCAGGCAGGCGATGCCATTATATCAGTTTTTCTTGCCCCAAATGTCAGGAGTCCCCAAACGGGGATCTAGGTTATGGTGGAACACCACCACCAGTAGAAAGTAAATGCCAAAATTTCCCTGTAAGGAGTCAAGAAGACAGGGAGAGAGAGAGAGAGACAAGGGGGATGGAGGGTGGGAAACCAAGACTGTAACAGTGAATACACTCTAACATCTACATTTATGGTAAGTGTACACAACTGTACTATGTTCTTCGTGTTTCACTGTTGCAGTCATCACACTTGGGTTGATTCCCAAGCTGAAGTAAAGGATGGAGGCAGTCAAGAAGACTGGGGGCTGGCTAGGTTGCCCCTGCAAGACTGCAGTTGCAAAGCCTGCCCTGGATTAGGAGAAGATAGACAGGTGGTAATGCTTGGTGAAGGTATGAATAGAAGTCCATGTTGCAGCCTCCAGGATGTCCCTGGTAGGGACTCCTCTGGGAAAAGCTGCAGAGGTGGATGTTGCCCTGGTGGAATGCGTTCTGACCCCCTTGGGGGTAGTTTCCCGTGGTGTTTGTAGCAGAAATGGATGGAGTGTGCTATCCATTTGAAGATTGATTGTTTGGATATGGCCTTGCTCTCTACCCCTGCTGCAAAGCTGACTAGCAATTGGTCAGTTTTCCTGAAAGATTTAGTCCTATCAAGGTAGAATCTGAGCTGTCTGTGCAAATCTACAGAATGCAGAATCCTTTCCCCTTGTTTTGTGGGTTAGGGAAAAAGGTGGGCAAATGAATTGATTGGTTGAGAGCCACACTGGACACCACTTTAGGCATGAAAGTTGAGTTAGTCCTGAGGGAGACCCTGTCAGCATATGAAGGGATCTACAGCCAGGAGAGCTTGTAGCTCCGAAACTCTTCTAGCTGAAGTGATGGCCAGAAGCAAGGCTGTTTTCCAAGAGAAGAATTTCAACTCTGCTGAAGCTGCAGCCTCAACGGGGTAGTGTGAGCTTTTCCAACACAAAGTTAAGTTCCCAAGCTGGGGTAGGAGTTTTTCTGGGTGGCCTGAAATTGTTAGCCCCTCTTAGGACCTGTTTGATGAGAGGGTGAGAGAAGAGAGGTGGCTCTGTGCTGTAATGAGCAGAGATGGCAGAGGCATGAATTTTAATAGAAGAGAAGGAAAGGCCCCTATGTAGTAGGTCTGCTAGGTAATCCAGCATGAGTGGTAGGGAGGGCTGTGCTGTTTCAAGCTCCTTTAGCCTGGATTCAGGTGCAATACCTTTTCCACTTGTCAGCTTAGGATTTTCTAGTGCTGGGGTGTCTGGCCTCAAATATAACATCCATCACTTGTTTGCTTAGGCTAGCAGCTGGAGGAGAGGTCAGGGAATAAGCCAGGGTGCCAGGTTCAGGGTCTGCAATTGTGGCTGCATGAAGTCTCCACTCTTCTGGGTCAGGAATGATGGGATCTGAGGTAGGTGCTATGGTGGCAGGGGTGACAGGCTGTGCAGCAGTGGGCACCAGTGCTGGCATGGCAAGTCTGGGGCAATCAAGATTGCCCTTGATTTTTTCTACATTATTTTGAGCAGTACCCTTGAAATTAAAAGTAGAGGGGGAGGAAATGCACAGATTGAGAGGTTTACCCATTGGAAGGATAGAGCATCCACTTTCCAGGCCTTGTTGTGAGGTTCCCTGGTGCAAAATTTGCTGATTTGATAATTGCTGTGGGAGGCAAAGAGGTCCCACCTTCGGGGTGCCCCATTTCTGGGTTACAAGGTTGAAGGTTCTGTGGTCTAGATGACACTGATGTGGGTCTAAGCAGGTTTCTGCTGAAAATCGTCTGCCAGTGAGTTTTGGGAGCCTGGCAGGAATTGTGCAAGTAGGTGAATTTGCATGGCTGAAGCAGTGTGCCAAAGGATCATGGCGAGCCTGCAGAGAGGATAAGAGTGAATTCCTCCCTGCTTGTTGATATACCACATCACTGTGGTGTTGTCTGTTTTGATAACTAGAGGCCCCGGGGAGAGTAGGGGTCTGAAAGCTTTCAGAGCGTGCTGAACAGCTAGCAACTTTTTAGTTGATGTGCAGATGTATTTGATTTGGGCTACAATGGCCCTGAATGCACCTGCTCATCCAGGTGTGCACCCCAGGCATAATCTGATGCGTCTGTGGTTAGAGTCTTGGAGGCGTGGGGTTGTTAGACGGGAAGACCCTTGTTGTGGTTGCATGCTGCTGCCCACCAAAGAAAATCCTTCCTTAGAGTATTATAGGTATGACAGTTTCCAGGTCCTGAGAGTGTTGACACCAAAGGCTTTTTAGGTACCACTGTAGTTTCCTCATATGCAGTCTGGCATATGGAATGAGTAGAATGCAGGATGTCATGATGAACCCTAGAGCTTGCAGGATTTTCCTTGCAGATAACTCGGTTCTGGTGGCTAGTTGATAGAAGTAGCCTGTCAGGTAGGCTTGTTTTTCTGGAGTAAGGAATGCCATCTAGGAGGCTGTGTCCAGGTTTGCTCCCAGGAATACAATTTTTTGATTGGGGACTAGTTTTGATTTTTTTTTTCATTTAATGTATACCCCAGGGAGGTCAGAAGGTCCTTTACAAAGGTCAGGTGCTGTAACAGTTTTCTTGACTGTCTGCCTGAATCTGGCAGTTGTCTAAGTAGGGGTAAATTTGAAAATTCCTTTGTCTGCAAAAAGCAATGGCTGGGGCCAGGCATTTTGTGAAAACTCTGGGAGCAGTGGATAAGCCAAAGGGAAGCGCAGAGAACTGAAAGTGCATAGATCCTGCCCTGAAACTTAGATATTTCCTGCAAGAATCCCTGATTGGGATGTGTAGAAACGCCACTTTTAGGTCTAGGATGGCTAACCAAGCATCACTGGAAAGCATAGAAAGAAGCTGCTGGAGGGTGAGCATTCTGAATTTTGGTATCACCAGGAAGGTGTTTAGAAATGATAAATTGAGGATTGGGTGCCAGGTGCCCTCTTTTCTGGGTACCAGGAAATGTCTTGAATAGAAACCTTGACCTATCTGGTCTGCAGGAACAGGCTGTATTGCCTTCACTGAGAGCAGGAAATTTACTTGTTTTTTTGCCTCTGCCCACTGGTTTGGAGGAAGATATGGGAACCCTTTTGGGGTTGGCAGAGTGTGAAAATAAGATTTGTATCCCTGAGACACTGTGGAGAACCCATCTGTCGTTGGTAATAGAGGCCCAGTTTTTTGCATGGGAGGAGAGTTTTCCCCCTAGGGGAACAAGCAGGTGAGCAGAGATAAGGGGTGGAGGTGCAAAGTCATTGTGAGTTCTTTCCATAAGGGGGTGGCTTAGTACTCCCTTGATTGTGAAGTGGAGGAACTCCACTGCTTAGATCTCTGCATTCCTTGGGAGTGTTGTCTGGGGGAATCTGCTTCCCCTAGGTCTTGTCTGAGCTGGCCTGGAGGGGGCTGGAAAGGACCAGTGTTTGAAGGGACAATGCCTACGGAACCTCGGAGGTTGGACCTGTAGGAAGTCTAACTGTCTGCATAGATTTAGCTTTTTCTTCCATCTTTAAGACGTCTTCTGCCTTGGTGCCAAACAAATTGTCTTTGTTCAATGGTGCGTCCAATAGTTTTGATTTGACATGGTCTGGCAAGGTCTGTTCCTTAAGCCAAGCATGCCTTCTAAGTACAGAACCTGTGACTGCTGCCCTGCAAGATGCTTGTAGGGCGTCAAAGCCACATTGCAAAGTGTGTTTAGTAACTTGGCTTGCAGAATGCATAAGCTCCTGTATTTCTTTATTTTCTGCAAAAACAGGAAAGGTAGATATGTTTTGCTTGAGGAGTTCCATGGTATGCTGCTGGTATTTCAGCATGTGGAACTAACAATTTAGTGTTCTAATGGCAAGAGTTGCAGAAGTCTATACTTTTTACCCCCATCTGTCTAAAGCTCGGAAATCCCTGTCCAAGCGGGTGAGATTCTTAGCTGTGGTTGCTTTTATTCCTTTAGGTCCTTGGGATATGACCTCTGGGTCAGCAGTAGGATTTTTGAAAAGAAATTTGTGAGAGTCAGTGACCCTATAAGGAGCAGGAGGAAGGGTGTCAGGAGTCAAACTGGATTCCAGAAAGACATCATCCACAACATCCAAAACAGGAGGAATGGCTAAAGGTCTGTGTTATGGCAAGTCTAAGAATTCCCAGAGTCTCTTTTTGGACTGAGGATAGTCCTGACATTTCCACTGGAAATGCGCCCTTAAAGTATGTAGGGTTTCACCAAATGAAAAATCCTCTGGAGGAGAGGCAAAAGAAATGGATTCCTCTGGATCTGAATCCTCATAAGCAGATAGGGGTTGCATATCTTCATATTCAGAAACCTCAGAGTTATTGGACTCCTGGTCAGATAAAACGGCTGGGGACAAGTCTCTTTTTCTTTTGGAAGGGGTAGGCTGGGTTCCCCTAATAAGCATGATAATGTCTTCTGCCATTTTAAGCATTTGAGATTGAGGCATGAAAGCAAGTGCCTGAGTTTGGGTCATCGTTTTTTTTTTTAGGTGTAGTTCATACCCTGGGCCTTCAAACTCAGTAGTTTTAGAAAGAACTGAAGATGTGAAAGTCGTCGGTTTGTGTCTAGTATCAGTAGTGCGAAGAACTTCCTCGGAAGCCGGTGCCTGCTCAGCGACTCCGGACCCAGAGACATCCGCAGGATCTTTAGTCAAAGAAGAGTCTTGCGGCATACCGGACTCCGAACAGTTCTCAGTAGCAGGCCGTGAATCCACAGAAGCGGGCATCAGGGGCTGCAAAAGCAACTCACTGAGGACCGGCGAACTAGTGACTAGCTTAACGAAAGCGTCATCAGTTTTGGACCTGTGCAGACTGTCTGTCTTTATCCTTATGTTTTTTCAGAAGATTGGTAGTCGGATGGCTTACTGAAGCCATTTTGGAATACGGAGATAGAGAGTAAAATATTTAGCTACTGTAAGGGCCCGATGATGTATAGTTCTGACATTGAACAAAGCACAAAAGTGATAGTGAGGGACATCGTCGTCTGGGCCTAAACTGGTGACACAGTAAGAATGGAAGTCTCGGTGTGGTATTTGCTTTCCACAGGCAAGACAACTGTTAACTTTTTCTGACATCGGTTAGAGCATGGAAAAAGGATCCCCAATGGGGTACTTAGCTTTAGAAGACTTCAACTTCAATTTGGAGAAGAAACTCGGGTAGCTGCCAATCGGCACTTATGCGAACTGCTTCTGCTTCGGGCTCCTCAGTAAGAAAGACTGATGTAATGGTGTCGGCTGCCTGATTTTATACCACTGATGACCTGACATCATAGGCCTGACTAATACTGTACCCTATACTATTTGTTTGGTTTGACTTGTTCTTAGGTTGGGTAGAGAGGGAATACATTCCTATCTTCCTTTGTAAAACTCAAACTCTAAAAATGTAAGGTATGTTTTTGCAGGGGGGGGGGGCATAGAAAGTGCAACACATAAAAATTGCACTGTATTTCTTCGATTTTTTTTTCCTGGTTGCTTGAGATCCAGAGTGTTTTGAGTGTGTGTGCATGTGTGCGTGTGTCTGTGTGTGTCTGTATGTGTGTGTGTGTGTGTGAGCCTGTATGTGTGTGTGTGAGTCTGTATGTGTGTGTGTGTGTGTGTGAGTCTGTATGTGTGTGTGTCTGTGTGTCTGTGTCTGTGTGTGTGTGTGTGTGTGTGTGTGTGTGTGTGTGTGCGTGTGTGTGTCTGTATGCATGACGTGAGTGTGTGTGTGTGTGTGTGTGTACATATATATATATATATATATATATATACATACACACACACACACACACACACACACACAAACATCTATATATACTGCTCTATAGATAGATCTCTATCACACTCTGTACACACACACACACACACACACACACATATATATATATATATATATATATATACATAAACTGCGGCGGTGGTGCTGCGGTAGCGTTGTCGCCTCACAGTAAGACGTTGTCCTGTTCGATTCTCAGCTAGAGCTTCTTCTGTGTGGAGACATGCGTGAATGGGCGTACCTTTGTTGAAGGTTGTGCATCAGGGCCGGCAACTCGGCACGTAAAAATCTACTCCCCTAACCAGGAAAAGCTGAAAGACACTACATATATATGATCCCTTGGAAAATTTGGAACAACGGGGCTGAAAAAGCTTAGAAATTCCCTGTATTTATAGTAGAGGGAGTAGGTCAAATTAAATCTCTACCCAAAGGAGAATTTAAAATCTTGGATGTTTCCTGTCATCTATGAAATTCTGGTAACATGGCCAGGCAAACTTCCTCAAAATAGTACCAGATGGCTATAGCTCTGGAAGTATCAAGAGTCAGACAC
Organism: Protopterus annectens; assembly: GCF_019279795.1. Taxonomy (NCBI): domain Eukaryota; kingdom Metazoa; phylum Chordata; order Ceratodontiformes; family Protopteridae; genus Protopterus; species Protopterus annectens. The sequence goes on from NC_056730.1 coordinate 437,975,921, forward strand.
ACACTAAATAATGAGCTCTGACTGGTAAAATGAAAGAAAATAATCCATTTAAAGTAGATGTATCCTCACAAGAAGAAAAGTACAGTTTTGTACCTACCATAAATGTAGATGTTCGAGTGCTAATACAGCTGCAGTCATAACAGATGGGTTCTCCTGCCATCAGGCGGGCCCTCGGTCGGCCGAATTCCAAAGTCTAGGTCCGGCGTCAGTTGTCGTCGCTTCTTCCCTGACGTCAGTGTGACAGGGGTATAAAAGAACCAGCCGACGCCATTTTCTTCAGTTTTTCTTGCCCCAGATGTCAGGTGCCCCCAGAAGGAAGGCAATACATAAAATTATGTAGTAATGCAATGCAATATAATCAAAAAACAGTAGTTGCAAGCAAATACACCATAAAAGAATACCCCTAGAGGGGAAGGCTAGAGGGGAAGGAGGGAGGGAAACCTGGACTGCAGCAGTATTAGCACTCGAAAATCTACATTTATGGTAGGTACAAAACTGTACTATGTTCATCGTGCATACAGCTGCAGTCATAACAGATGGGTAGAATCCCAAAGCTAAGAAAGGGGTGGTAGGCACTAGGTGGAACTAGGAGGAGCCAAAATGCCCTGCAAGACTGCAGTGGCAAAGCCTGCTCTAGATTTGGAGTATAATGGTAGGTTGTAGTGTTTGGAGAAGGTATGCACAGAACTCCAACTGGCTGCTTCCAAAATATCCTTGGTAGGAACTCCTCTACGGAAGGCTGCAGAGGTGGCTGTGGCCCTGGTGGAATGAGTTCTAATGCCTGTAGGTACAGTTTTGCCATGAAAGGAATAGCAAAAACGTATGCAAGGGGCTTATCCATTTTGAGATTGTCTGTTTGGAAATTGGCTTTCCTTGAGCTCCTACCGCATAGGCCACAAAGAGCTGTTCTGATTTTCTGAAAGGTTTTGTTCTGTCCAAATAATAACGCAGTTGTTTGTGGATGTCCAAGGAATGTAGTAATCTCTCCCCTTTGTTTTGAGGATTGGGATAAAAAGTGGGTAAATGTATGGCCTGATTTAAAGCTACACTGGATACCACTTTAGGCATAAAGGACGGGTTGGTTCGTAAGGAGACTCTGTCCTTATGGAAGATGATAAAAGGCTGGACAGCCATGAGAGCCAGTAGTTCTGAAACTCTATGAGCTGAAGTGATAGCCAGATGGACAGCTGTTTTCCAGGACAAATATTGCAAATCTGATGAGGCAGCTGGCTCAAAAGGAGGCAAAGTCAGTTTTTCCAGAATGAAATTAAGATCCCAAGCAGGTATTGGTTGTTTCCTTGGAGGTCTTAAATTCTTAGCCCCTCTGAGGAACTGTCTTAAAAGAGGGTGAGAGAATAAAGGAGGATCAGTGTTGTATTCTGCAGAAATGGCTGAGGCATGGATTTTGATGGAGGAGAACGAAAGTCCACTGCTTAGCAGTTCAGCCAAAAATTGTAGTATTTGAGGTAAATTCAGTTTTCCAGGGTTCTGGCCCTTTTTCTCATTCCAGACACAAAAACGTTTCCATTTTGCGGAGTAAGCTTTCCTAGTTGATGGCCTTCTGGCCTCCAAAATGACATCTTGCACCTCCTTGGAGAGTAGGGCCTGCTGTGATGCTAAGGAATCTTCCATGCGGCTAGATTGAGTGCTTTTAGCTGACTGTGAAGAATTTTGAAGCTGTGCTGAGTCAGAAGAAGAGGCATTAGAGGTAGGGTCCATGGAGGGGAATGCGTCAGGCTCCTCAGGAGTGGGTGCCAGTGTTGCCTTGGCCAGTCCGGAGCAATGAGGATCATCTTTGGTCTGTCTGCTCTGGTCTTCAATAGGACTTTGGACAGCAGAGGAAGAGGCGGGAAGGCATAAACTGTCATTGAAGTCCAGCTGAAAGAGAGAGCGTCCACTCTCCAGGCCTTTGGGTGGAAGGTCCTCGAGCAGAATTTTGTCAATTGATGATTTTTGTGGGTGGCAAAGAGATCTATGTCTAGCCTTCCCCATTCTTGGATTATTTCTGTAAAAACTTTTGGATGCAACTTCCATTCGTGTGGATCTGTCATATTCCTGCGTAGGTTGTCTGCCAGCGTGTTTTCCTTGCCTGGCAAGTACTGTGCTTGTAGTTCCATTTGTAAGTCCATGGCCATGTTCCAAAGTGACATGGCCAGTCTGCATAAGGGATAAGAATGTGTTCCTCCCTGCTTGTTTATGTACCACATAACTGTGGTGTTGTCCGTTCTTATCAATAGTTGACCTGGTTGTAGAAGGTCCTTGAAAGCTATAATAGCATTTATTACTGCTAGCATTTCTTTTTGATTGATGTGAAGGTGCTTTTCTTTTTGGGACCATTTGCCCTGAATGCACCGGTCTGTCATGTGCGCCCCCCCAGGCGTAGTCCGAGGCATCTGTTGTGATGACTTGATTTGCTTGAGGCTTGCTGAATAGAAGACCTGTGTTTGTTTGACATGCTTGAGCCCACCACAGAAATTCCTTTTGCAGACATGGAATTAGTGGTAGCATTATTTCCAAACTGTGGCTGTGTTGAGACCATATGTTTTTTAGGTACCATTGTAGTTTTCTCATATGCAGCTTTGCACATAGGATTAGTAAGATGCAAGATGCCATGAATCCCAGAGCCTGCAGGATTTTCCTTGCAGTCAGCCTGGTGCAATTTGCCAGTGTTCTGAAATATTGAATTAGTTGCCCCTGCTTCTCTGGCGTGAGGTAGGCCATCTGGGTGTTTGTGTCCAAATTGGCACCCAGGAAAGTTATATTCCGAGAGGGTATTAGCCTTGATTTCTCTTTGTTGACTGTGTATCCCAGAGAGTTTAATAACATTATTACATAAGCCAGATGTTTCAGAAGAATGTGCTTGCTGTCCGCTTGGATCAGGCAGTCATCCAAATAAGGGTATATTTGTAATATTTGTATCCCTTGAAGTCTGCAGTAGGCAATTACTGATGCCAGGCATTTTGTGAATACTTTGGGCGCAGTAGATAAGCCAAAGGGCAATGCAGAGAATTGATAATGGGTTGAACCTGCAAGAAATCTGAGGTATCTTCTGCAATTTTGTCTGATTGGGACATGCAGGTATGCCTCCTTGAGGTCCAATGTTACCAGCCAAGACTCCTTGCCCAGCATGGGAAGAAGTTGCTGTAGAGTGAGCATCTTGAATTTTGGTACGAGTAGGAACGTGTTTAGGATGGAAAGGTCCAAAATAGGTCTCCAATCTTTTCCCTTCCTTGGCACCAGAAATAGCCTGGAATAAAAACCTTGACCTTGTTCGTGTGTAGGTACCTCTTGAATAGCTTTCATGTTTATAAGATCTGAAATTTGCTTTTGTGCCTCTGCCCTTTGATTGTGTGGCAGTTTTGGCATGCCTCTCATTTTTGGAAAGGTATGAAAATGGAATTTGTAGCCTCTGTTTATAATGTCCAGGATCCATTTGTCCTTTGTGACAACATGCCAATTTTTTGAGAATAGTGCCAGCTTTCCTCCTAAGGGGGCTGCCATTTGAGACCTGGTTGGCCTGCAAAGGGGAAAGTCATTGGGTTTGCTTTCTGAAAGATTGTGAGTTGTCCTCACCACCTCTGTGTAGGAGCTTGCCATTGTCTGCCTCTGTACGATCCTTGTGATTGTCCTCTGCCCCTCGGGTGCCTGTATCTGCCTCTTTGGGATCTGTCTGTGGCAGGAAAGGACCAGTTTTGGAAGGCCAATTTCTACTAAAACGTGGGGTTGAACCTGCAGAAATTCTTTCACAGTTTGCATTGATTTAGCTTTTTCCTCCATTTTCCGTAATACTTCCTCAGCATTTGCCCCAAATAGTACATCCTTTTGAAGAGGGGCGTCTAGTAATTTAGCTTTGACATGATCAGGCAAGGCTTGTTCCTTGAGCCAGGCATGCCTACGTATGACTGAGCCTGTAACAGCAGCTCTACATGAGGCCTCTAGAGCATCAAAACCACATTGTAAGGTATGTTTACCCACTTGTTCTGCACTATCTATCAAATCCTGCAACTCCTTCAAGTCTGGTTGTTCAGGTTGTGACATTTTACTTTTCAATTGAGATAACAGAAACTGTTGGTATTTTAGCATATGTAACTGACAGTTTAAGGCCCTCATGGTTAAGGTAGCCGAGGTATATACCTTTTTTCCCCACCTTTCTAAGGATCTGGAATCTCTCTCGGAAGGCAATGGATTTTTGGCAATGGAAGCCTTAACTCCCTTGGGCCCCTGTGAGATGGTTTCTAGGTCAGCAGCATGGCTTTTGTAAAGAAATTGGTGCGAGTCAGGAACCCTGTAGTACCTGTCAGGCTTAACTGGAGCTGGAGGTAGAGAGTCCGGGTTAAGGCAGGCCTCCGAGTAAACATCATCTAGGATGTCCAAGACAGGAGGTATAGCCAGAGGCCCGTGCTGGGGTAACAAAAGAAATTCCCTGAGCCTTTTCTTGGAATCTGAATAATCCTGGCCTTCCCAGTGGAAGTATTCCCTTAAGGTAAGCAAAGTTTCCGCAAATGAGTAATCCTCAGGGGGGGGGGGGGGATACAGAAGGAATAGACTCCTCTGAATCAGAGTCTTCAAAAGGGGAGTAAGACTGTTCCTGATCATCAGAGTGTTCTGAAATAATGGAGCCCTGATCAGAGGAGGGGGAATCTTCCTCCACTCTGGGCCTTTTGTCCGGAGGTGGCTGAGAACCTCTGATTAGAGTAATTAAATCCTCAGCCATTTTAAGCATCTGTTTCTTAGGCATGGGGCCAGGAGATGGGCCCTGTGTACCTGGTCTCTTAGGGTGCATGGTTGCTTTAGACTTGGTGAAAGCCTTGATGGAGAAAGAAGTGGAAGGTCTGAAGACACCTTGAGTGGAGGTGGACCTGTCCACATTCTGTGTTTCAATGCCAAGAGTGGCTTCGGTATCCGTAGTTGGGGTGTGGGCCGAGGAGCCTGCGACCTCAGGTACAGGAGACACCGCCAAAGATGTGTCGTCGGTAACCAGGGGCTGCGTAGGCGCCTCACTGAGAACCGGATCACGTGTTGTCGGCTTTGGCATGGTGTCGGTCCTTGTCTTTGCGTTTTTTAGACAAAACCGGGGTCGGAGTATCCGACGACATGGTATAGTTAAATGCTTTCCCAAAAAAATGCTGGGCGAACTCCGCCCGACGCTTAATAGTGCGTTTGTTGAATGTAGCACAAAAGTGACAGACCGAGACGTCGTGGTCTGGGCCTAAACAAGGTATACAGATTTTTTTGTAATCTCAGGAGCTGGCCGACCGGCACTTGCGAACTGCTTCTGCTTCGGGCACCGCGCGGCAAGAAAGACTGAAGAAAATGGCGTTGGCTGGTTCTTTTATACCCCTGTCGCACTGACGTCAGGGAAGAAGTGACGACAACCGACGCCGGACCTAGACTTTGGAATTCGGCCGACCGAAGGCCCGCCTGACGGCAGGAGAACCCATCTGTTATGACTGCAGCTGTATGCACGATGAACATCTGCAGACAAAACTTTAGTCAAACGGTCACATTTAGTCAGAATAAACCAGCACATGAGCCTAACAAGTCAAAATTCTGAAAATCAAAGTTGTAGAAGCATACACTTTTTTCCATGCTTATCAATTATTTCCCATTCTTGTTAGAAAGTGTAGGATGTTATAAGTATGATTAACTAAAGGTATAGCTGCTGAGTCAGGTTTGGGATGATTGTATAAAAAAAAAACTTAGGAACATGCAACTTATTTGCCAATGAAGGGGCAAGCAGGCTGTCAGGAAAACTGCAGGCAGTGACACACACACATCCTTCAAAGCTGACAGTATTTTAAGGATGGGTGAAGGCTCTGAAATTCCATCAGTAAATGTTCACAGTATTTTCTGAGGAACTGAAAAAATTCTCCCACTGAAAACAATGGCACATTCTGGAAATACTTTCACAGAAAGAGAAATCTCTCACATGAAGCATCAGATACTGTGCTATCCTCAGAGTCTGAATCAGAAATTTGAGGAGTAAACCTTACATCTGACCCTCCATTCTTCTGTACAGATTCTGAATCTTTAATTTCTTCAGGAAAAGGGTCATCCTGAATTAAACCCAGAGTCAAATCTAATAATCTACTCCTGTCTAAAGAAATATGAGCAGTAGATACATGCTTAGTTTTCATTTTCTTTTTGACAGGGAAAATGGGCCAAACAGTACTGTTAATGGCAACAGTGACAGTTTCCCCAGAGATGGGCACAACATGACGACTAAACAGGGAAGCCTTCCCTGTTCACTCTCCCAGGACCGACTGCAGTATCACTCCCTTTGTCCACTTAGGCGACCCCAACAGTCGCAGAGGATATGGTTAACCCATAGCCCATGGTGGCTGTAGGTGGTACACCAGAGGTATCTGGGGATAAAAGATAAGTGGTCTGAGGAACCAGCTTTCGCCACAGCAGTCATCCACCTGCAGCTGATGCAAACTGCTTGCCTGCTGTGGTGGCAAAGGCTGTTTGCTTAACTTTTTCTTTTTTTTGTTTGTAGAAAGACTGACTGGTGGACCGGTATTTTGTTTTATGTCACACTGAGCATTGACTTTTTCCTTTTGTTGCTGGAAGGACCGACTGTGGGACCGGTAGTTTGTTTTGTGTCACACTGAACATGGCGTGTCTTTCCTGGGGAAATCAAACAGCATAAGCCAGTAAAAGTTAAAGTTTTTAAAGGCCACCTTTGTTTTACAAAAACAGTCAAAAGCCCTTTCATACACTGACAACCCAAGAAGTAAAATACAATTTCTCCACAGAAGAGACTTTAAACAACTTTTAAACTGACAGGAAAACAGTGCACTCCCATTTAAAAGTACAGTTAAGGTGTGTGACAATTCATTCAAACAAACTTGTAGATTAAAATAACATTCCTATTCAAAAACAGCACAAGCCAAATGTTGATCCTTGAAAGCCCACAAAGCAGCACTCTCATCTACGGCAGGAAAGCTCTGGGGGCTTGGTGGTTAAACGTAATGGTATGAGCACGTGAAAGGTGCTTGAAGCTCTGGGAGCTAACTGGCTGGTTGCCATATCCTTGGCAGGATATGGCCCATATAGCGAAAGCTACTGCAACAGTGATCAATATGACTACCATCAACTATTTTACCGTTCAACTGCCACACTTTTTGATCATTCTTTTATACAAGATGATTTCTTTGAAATGTTTCTGTACAATGTTTTATTATAGTAAACAATTTATAATTCATTTCCACAATCTGCAATTGTTTTATACGTTTTATTTTGTATTGCAGATATGCTCTGTACTTGTGCAGATCTTCAGGAAATAATTACAGTGAATTTGTCAGTTTCCTCTGTCATCCAAAGATAGGCCAAGTGGAAATCCTCAGGAGTGTGTGTGTGTGTGTGTGTGTGTGTGTGTGTGTGTGTGTGTGTGTGTGTGTGTGTGTGTGTGTGTGTGTGTGTGTGTGTGTGTGTGTGTATGCTCCTGCAATGGACTAACATCTCCATCAGGGTCAGGTTCTCTGCCTTTTACCCACTGCTTGCCAGTACATACTCCACATCACTCATGACCATGAACAAGCTAAAACGGAAATCCAGAAATAAATGAACAAGACATCCAAGCTCATAAATGACTTAAAGATGGATTTTTCTTAATTAAACATTAAGGATTCAATATTCTGTGACACCTTCCTTACACAGATTACAAAACAGACCTAAGATTCTTAAGTAAATTAAAATATATATATATATTTCAAAATGTCATGCAGCCCAAGCTTGGGCATTGAAAGACAAATCAAAAGTTAAGAAACTACATGTATGCAGTGCATGACTTGAGATGTTTTCCAGTAATTCATAAGCTATTAAACACAGTTGTATTGCTGCACTCAAGTCTTGGTGCTTTTCAAATGCTTGCAATGGACTCCAATGAAATTTTGTCAGAGAACTGCAGCTACATGCCATGGACCTGGGGAAATCTGCATTAATCACACAGCTAAGGACTGAATGACGTGTCTCATGAATTCAGAGGTCAGTAGTAGGGTGCTGATCCAAGGGACCACCAGCAACCAGTCACAATATTTATACCTAGTTTTGACTCCTTTTCATTAGGGCTTGAGGGAATCAAACCCAGCGTATATTTACAACTGCACATCTATTCATACAGGTTTCGCTTCAAGAGTGTCAGGGAGGGGAGCTCCTTTGCTTTGCATCCAAAGGAAGTCTATTCCATAAAAGAGGGATTCTTCTATCCCTCTTTATACCTAAATTGATAGGTTAACAAAAATAAATAAATTAAAAAGGTTACACAAAATCCATCCAATAAAAATTACAAGAAAGACTCAGCCAAGCTACCTTAAACATCCTGTAGCGAAGGGCCCACAGGATAAAGGCAAATGACTCCTTATGGACATACCAGTGTTTTAGCTAAGTACATTTAGGTAAACAAATACAAATCCTACTAAGCTGTAAACATGCATGTTTCAATCTTTTTTAGACTTTGTCAGTGGAGCATAAGCGGACTGCAATGGAAGACATGGCACTTGTTACTAGATTTTAAAATTCAGAAAACCATCATAATACTTTTTCAATATTCTTGTAAGAAATGTTAAAATTATGTGAAATACAACTCTGAAGATGTTTGACAAGAAAGTTGCAGTTTATTTAGAAGATCTGAATACACTTATTTGACCAAATGTAAACTACAAGACTTGCTTATGTGTTACTTTGGTATGTCCAACATAGTGGATGGGGTTTATTTGCAGCAGAGATTCAGGGAAATTAATTTGATTTGTGAAACTTAAACAAAAGAAAATATTCCAAATAAAAAGTTCTTTAAATTCACATAAATTATAAACAGCTGTAAAAAAACAAAAAAGAAAAAAAAAACTAAACTAACAAACGTTCTTCACCAATATTGCTCAGCAGAGTGCTGATAAAGAATTTATGTACTTACCATAACGTCTCATGTGAGTTGTTCATCTCGCCTTCATTCTTTACTGATGGGTTTGGAGCAAATGTCCCTCAGATCCGATACGGCCAATTGCAAAGCTCGAGGTCTTCAAATAGCTTGAGGCCAAAGTAAACCTTTAATGTGAAGTTGTTCAATCTCGCTGCTCATGCTTCACTGATGGGTTCGGAGCTGATCCCTCGGCTCCGATACGGCCAAGTGCAAAGCTCAAGGTCTTCAAATAGCTCGAGGCCAAGTCTCTATCCCATGATGCACCTGGAATTACCTCAGATCTTGTCTGCTGTGTATAACAATACCATATTGTCATTCTTTCACTCCCAAGAGAAAAGTATAGAAGGATTGAGTAACCAGGATGGTTCCAGCATCTGTCATCTATCAGCCCAGCAGGGGGTAGGAGGGAGGGACGTAAGAGATGTAAGAATGAAGGCGAGATGAACAACTCACATGGAATGTTATGATAAGTAAATAACTTCTTTATGTGAAGTTCTTCAATCTCACAGTTCATTCTTTACTGATGGGTAGCGTCCCAAGCACCAATCTCAGGCAGCTCACAGGAGTATATTTCTCAGGACCGTGGATCCAAAGAAGGCCCTGTCCCTGGAGGCCTTGTCAACTTTGTAATGAGCGATAAAGGTATGAGGTTTTGACCAAGTGGCTGCTGCACAAATGTTATCAATGAGAAGTCAGGAAGAGAAGGCAGAAGATGTAGAAACTGCTCTGGTTGAGTTTGCTTTAATCTTATGTTGCAAAGGCATATTGGCAGCTGAACAGGCCAAGGTAATACAGTCAAGATAACCATTTAGAGAGAGTTGTTTTAGCCACTGGTCTCCCCTTCCTGGTGTCTGAAAATGAAACAAAAAGCTGGTCTGATTTTCTGAAATCTTTTGTTCTATCCAAATAAAATCTGAGCTAGTTTGTGCAGCATATACTCTAAATTATTGGAATGGATGGAGAAGAAGACTGGCAAATCAATAACTTGGTCGAGATTGGTTTCAGTGCAAATTTTGGGCAAGAATGAGGGATTTGTTCTAAGTGAGACTCTGTCAGCATGGAATATCAAATAGGGAGGCTTTATGGATAAAGCCTGAAGCTCTGACACTCTGCGGACAGAAGTAATACCTACCAAAAAGACGGCCTTCCAAGAAAAAAATTTAACGTCACAAGAGGAAGATGGTTCAAATGGCAGAAGAATTATGCGGGAAAGCATAACATTTAGATTCCATGGAGAATAGGGAGATTTCACAGGTGGTCTAATATGAAAAGTCCCTTTGAGAAAGGCTTTGGATAACTTGTGAGACATGATACTGAAGCCTTCAAATCCAAGATGAAAATTAGAAGCGGCAGCCAACTGAACCCAAACTGTTGCTGCTGCAGCTCCTTTGTTAAAAATCATAGTCAAGAGCTCTAAGCTGGAAGCCATAGGGGCTTAAGGATCAATATTATTTTTAGAGGCTCATATAGAAATGTTTTTCCCTTTGCTAAGGTATAGCTTCCTAGTAGAAGATTTATGAGAAGACAAAAGGATCTGTTTTATCTCATTGGAAAGGTTATGGAACCTGGCTATGATGGGAACTGGAGCAGCCAAGCTGTCAGCTTCAGGGACTGCAGAGAGGGTGACGGGTGCGTCAGAAGGTCTGGAACTGGGTCCAGAATCCAAGGATCATCCAAAAGTTAAAGGAAGGGGAACCAAATCTGACAAGGTCAATGACGTGCTATTAGAATGATGGTCCTTCCCCAGGGTTTTTGCCTTCTGTAGAACCTTGGGTATCAGTGGAATTGGTGGAAATGCATATAGGAGACCCAGAGGGCAATCGTGTACGAGTGCGTCCCTCGGGCCTTCTCCCGGAGGGGGAATCAGGGTAAAGTAGCTTCTGCATTTCGTGTTCCTGTGATTGGCAAAAAGGTCACAGCAAGGCTGGCCCCACCTGCGGAATACCCTGTCCGCTATTTCTTTCTTGAGGGACCACCCGAGGGGCAACAAAATTACCCTGTTCAGTTTGTCTGCTATCACACTGGATTTCCTCGGGATGTGCATTGCCAACAGAAAGCGCTGGGTAGAAACAGCCTACTGCCAAACTCTGACAGCCTCGCAACAAAGAGGGTAAGACTTGGTTCCTCCTTGTCTGTTCAAATACCAGATCACAGACATGTTGTCTGTCTGAATCGCAATCGTATCCAGGGGAAGAGAGGCCTGAAAGTACTGCAATGCCAAAAGTACTGCTCTCATCTCCAGGAAATTGATATGCAGATGTGTCTCGATTGGTCCATGTGCCTTGGGCAGTCTTTCTCTGAAAATGCCCCCCACCCCACCCTATCAGGGAAGTGTCCGTGGTCACTGTGGCCATTGGAGAGAGTAGCACAAATGTGCTTCCTATTGTGACATGAAGTGAGGTCAACCGCCACTGAAGGTCCTTTTTGCAAGAATTTGTGATTATAGTAGTCATGGGGAGTTCTTGGTAAGACCACTGAGTGAACAACAGCCATTGAAGTATCCGCATGTGCATATGAGCTAGTGGTATGGCTAGAATTGCTGCTGCCACCATGCCTAATAAATTCAGAATGTCTGATGCTGGTGCTCTTTCTTTTGACATCAGAATGCTGACATGCCGATGAAGAAGAACTCTTTCTATTGGAAGCCTTAGTGTGGTGGTGGTGGTGGTGTCCAACTCTGCCCTGATAGAAATTATATGCTGCGATGGCGACAAGACAGATTTTTCTGAGTTGACTGTAATGCCCACATGATTGCAGAGTGACAGACTAGACTCCCTGGCCTAAAGGAGTTGATGCCTGGTGGCAGCGGTAAGGAGCCAATCATCTAGGTATGGAAATACCTGGAATCCTAGACGCCTCAGGTGAGCCGTGACCACTGCCATGCATTTGGTGAACTCTCTGGGGGCTGTAGTGAGACCAAAGGGCAGGGCTTGAAATTGATGGTGATTGGTTCCCAGTCGGAAGTGCAGGTGATCCCTGGATGGTCTGGCCATTTTTATGTGGTAGTACACATCCTTGAGATCTATCGAGCACATCCAGTTGTCTTTCCCCAAGAAGGGAAGTAGAGACTGAAGTGTGACCATCCGAAACTTCTCTTTCTTTACGTATTGGCTCAGTCTGCTGAGGTCCAACATGGGTCTCCAGTCCCCCATCTTCTTTGGAACCAAAAAGAATCTTGATTAAGTTCCGGATCATGTCTGTTCTGCTGGAACTGGTTGGATTAGTCTTTCTTAGCAACATCTGGACCTCTATTGTTGCCCGTTCCCTGTAACTGGGGAGAACGTCTGGGATTTTATGACTGGAGGGGGTGTGGCGAACAGAATGAAGTATCCTCTGGAAATGATACTTTGTATCCAGCTGTCATTCGTTATTTTGAGCCAGGCATCTGGGTACAAAGATAAGCAACCCCCGAATGCCTCCAGAGCAGGACAGTCGGGCCTCCTCTCAGGAGCGCTGGTAGGACTTCCCAGAGAAGTGATCTCTCTCGCCCTGGTGTTGTGGACTCCCTCTGCCATAAATGCGGCGTCTTCCATTATTGCCCCCTCCTTTGCCTCTGGATGGGGGGTTTATCACATGTGTTCTGAAAGGCTCCTTGGGCTTTTTGGAACCACATTTTTCCTCCCCTTTGACCTTTAGGCTAGGGTCGGGTAGAGGTGGGAAAATGGACCCAGACGGCAGGCAGTCTTTCCATCCTGTTCACACCTGGTTAAGGTTTCCTTCACTTTAGGCCCGAAAAGGGACGAGCCATCAAAGGGAGTGCTCACGAAGGATGACTTGAAGGGCTCCACAAAGGAACACAAGAGCATCCAGGAATGTCTCCTAAGAGCAACTCCTGTACCCGCTGCCCTACTCGTTCCATCAGCTGCATAACAGATGAGGCGCACTGATGAGTTGACAATAGAATTGAGGGTAGCAAGCTGGTCAGCAACTTTGTCAGAAGCTCCTGGAGCTACTGTACCCTGAAAAGCATCTCCTAACTCATTAAGGAGATCTCTTTGCAATGTAGTAAAATGAGTTAAATAGTTCAGAAGAGAGCAAAGGTCGCTGAACTAAACATGCGCTTCCCATATCTATCCATAATCCTCGAGTCTCTGCTAGGAGGATGGACAGACGAGGAAGTCTCAGACATTTCCTTTTTGGTGCCTGCCGCCACAACCGTAGCATCAACCGGAACACCTTTTGTTAAAAATGTTTTGTCAAGGGGGGCAGAAATTAATTTATTAGGCCTACTAGGAATAGGCTCCATAGTATCCGGAGACTCCCACTCCCTTCATGAGACCAGCTGCATCAGCTCATCGAAGGGCGGAGACATCCAAGAGGTGGAGGGCTGAGGCCCGAAAGACTTCAGGAGAACTGACTCATCCTCAAGTAGGGCTTTTGGACTGTCAGTCACCCCTCGGCCTAAGGATCTCAAGTATCTCAGCGAATGAGATATCCTCAGAGGGGGACTGTGGGGACCCTTCTGACTCATCTAAGTCAGTATCTGATATTAGAGACTCCTGTGTGGAGTCTAGATGTTTCCTCTTACACAATCTCTTCCTGGAAACCTCATCAGTGGGAGCTTCTGGTGAGGTCTCAGAAGAGCAGGGGCCACCCAATGGGGCTTCCTGAGGCCCTGGGTCTCAATGCTTGGTCAGGATGTGTGAGGTGGAAACAGACACAGGCACTTTAGGGAAGGAGGAAGGCAGACCTGAAGTCAAGGATGTCCTAGGAGACATGACTTTCCTCATGGCATCAAAAGCACCTCTGCCAAGATGCGAGGGAGCCTATGGATCTGAAGAAACCATCGACACCCCCGGCACCGGGACAGTGGGCTCCATGCCCGAGGTAGGAGCCGAGCTCATACGAGCAGAGGCCCCGAGAGGCAAAGTCAGAACTGACAAGTCAGTCCGATTGTCCTCCCCGGACCCGACCAGTGTGTCAGCTCCTAGAGTCCTCGACAGACACCAAGGACGTCAGAGTGCATGGAGCTGAAGACACTGGAGCAGGTGTCGGCTCCGAGGGTTCCACTAACATCAGGTCTGTCTCCTCCTGCTCTGAAGGACCAGGTTCGGAGGAGGAACTGGTGGAGTTGGTGCAAGGGTCTTCGGCTCCGAAGCCATTTGGGTCAAAGCTGATAACATTTTTGCTAAGGCCGGTGACAATAACAGCTTCTGCACCACACGATCCACATCCAGATCCAACAGACTGACGACAGATGATGGAGAAGAGTGTACCGAAGTTGGTGCCGACTGGAAAAGTGGACTCTTAGGCGCTTTGGACACCAGCTCCAAGACTGGGGACCAGCTCTAAAAGGTAAAAACCGTCGGCTCCAATGGCAGTGGAGCCGAAGTCAAAGACTTTTTCGATTTAGAGTCCGATGTCTTGGAAGACTTTGAGGACTTGCTGGATCCATCTTGGTCACTCAAAGCTTCCTGAAACGAAGGCTTCAACAACCCTCTATCGATAAGTTTTGTCTTTCTTTCCTGCAGGACCCTTGAAGAGAACGAATGACAAATAGAACTGTCTTGAAAATGCAGAGCCCCAAGACAGTAAACGCAATTAACGTGGCTATCTGTAACAGACATCTTTTGGCCACACTGTGCACTTTTTGAAGCCAGACTTAGGGTGCTTATCTTGGTCAACCATAGTAACATCAGAAAAATTACTGTTACCATAAAACACTACAACAGTAGTTATTCACGCAAGCCTAAAATAAAAGCAGGCTAAATTACACAATAATAATTATTCACACAAGCCTTAAATAAAAGCAGGCTAAATCACACACCCACAGAAATACAAGTATAAATGTGATATCACACAATAAGAAATTCCAAGCAGACTATGCAAAAAAAGGATCAGGATAGCTGCTAAGAAATAACCTTATCTAAATTATCTAAGGTTTACTATAAACTACAACTTTAACAGTAATAAAGTACTAAGCCTCATCTATAAAATTCAGAAGGCTAGACAGACCACACAGCAAATGACTATAACTAAGAAAATAATAGAAACTGTGACAAAAGGTCACTGAATAACACACTGTAATTTGAGAAACAACTATTAAACTAGGCCTAAAAGAGGCTAACTAGAAATTTGTTAAAGCACACTAAATGGGAAGGGAAAGCACTCTGAAAGAATATAAGAGCTTTATCAACTATCCTAAATTATTCTATCAACTAGCAAGAAATTTTCAATAATTAAGTAATGAAAAAACAGCTTAACTGGCCCGAGTTAAATCAGAACCTCCGATCTGTTGCAGCGGCAAACTAGATCTGGGGTAATTCCAAGTGCATCATGGGACAGGGACTTGGCCTTGAGCTATTTGAAGACCTCGAGCTTTGCAATTGGCCATATTGGAGCAGAGGGATCAGCTCCGAACCCATCAGTAAAGAATGAATGGCGAGATTGAACAACTTCACATTAAATATTTACAGAACATAGTTGCAGCAGCAGGGAGCAGATGTTTAACCAACAGCAATATAGACTAATACTTGTTAGGAAAAGCCTGCCTACTTAAAAGAAGCAGTTTAAGTTTAGAGATTGAGTTTAAGTTGGCTAAAGCTAGAAAAGAAATTAACTCACAGATGGAGGCTAAAGGCATAAATAAGAAAGCCTAAGGCCAAGTAAGCAAGACCTTGCAAGATTTCAGGAAAAACTGAGCCATGTCAGGTAATTATAAAGTTGAGAGTTTTGGTGTGGTAGCAGACAGTAAAACAAGGCCGTGACTTAATCCTCAATTTGTTTGTTTAGGAATCCTTCTAACCCTACATGTACTTGGCTGCCCTACCTGGACAATAAAGCCACTGCTGACTTCAAATCATCTCCTTATCCAATAGCTATGTCCTTATCCCAAGGTCACTGCTGCAGCATACTACAGTGGGCCCCTTTGGGGAGACAGTTGTGTTTCTCCAGTCAGAAAAGGCCTCAGTTATGCTTAAACTCGTGCCCCATGGCTTAGCGGCAGAACAGACAGATGGGAAGGCTGTGCTGACTTATGCAATAAGCTGGGCACCATGAGGGGGATGCCCCACCTCTTCTGCAACATAGACTGTTCCTAACCAAGACCCACCTACCCAATTATACATGTTGCTAATGTCCCGTATTCCCAATCACCAGAGGTAAGTATTTTTCTGCAGATCTAATCAACAGTTCTCTGAAGATGATACCTTCCAATCATTCCTACACGCATCATCCAAATAGTGTATATAATGTGTCTCTGAATTCATCCTTAAGCATACCAAACTCATTTTCTTCAAATAAAAATTCAAATTTGAAATATTTAGGTATAGTTTCCCTTAATACCGTTATGTGACCAACTCTCCATAACAGAAGATGTTCTAACAGAAGGCTGCAGTAAGAGACTAAGACTAAGCATAGACTGAAAATGGCCAGCCCATCTGGTAATGTGTGTGTGTGTGTGTGTGTGTGTGTATACATATATATATATATATATATATATATATATATATATATATATATATATATATATATATATATATACATACACATACACACCTATACAGAGTGGATATACCAGGTTTTTATGATATAAAAAATGAGACCACAATAAATAATTTCAAAACTTTTCCCACCTTTAATGTGACCTATAACCTTTACAATTCAATTGAAAAACAAATCGGTTAGGAGAAAAATGTAAAACATAAAAAATGTACAATAAGCTGGTTGCATAAGTGTGCACACCCTTAATCTAATACTTCGTTGAAGCACCTTTTGATTTAATTATATAGATAATTTGAATTACCTTTTACTATATATATGTGTGCGCGTGTGTGCCTACATATATCTACATAGGTCTGTGTGTGTGTGTACACACACACACATCTATAGAGAGGGAAACCAAAATTCAAAATGGCCACAGACAAACCATTTTGTAAAAACCTATACAGAGATACAGAAACAAATACATGCATAAAAATGGTGTCACTGAACCCCCCCCTCTGATTTTTAGTCCATGAAACTAATATGGGAAATTTGATATGGGAATCACTTTTACTTACTAGGAACAAGAAAAATCATGCAACCTAAAACTAAGAAGAGGATATGCCTTTCTGCTTTATTTTGCTTAGGTAACTCCTAACATTGCAACACTTACCTGCATGTCTGGAATAAAGGAAGGGAGTGAGACACACTGCTGCTGGGTATTGAAGACGTTGCCTGAGTGAAGCAGACTACTTGCATATTGTCTGGTTTTAACGATCTGTTTCTAAAAACTGGGCTCTAAAATAACACTATTGTTGGGTTGTCGGGCATGTCTCATGAGATAAAAATGATACTGCATTTTGGTTAAGTAAAATCATGGGAAACGTAGGTTTATCAACTACAGAACTTTTTTTGGCTTATTTCACCTGCAGCAGCTTTTTGGCCATTATATTTACTAACTGCAAACACACCATAAGACTTTTATTCAACTTCAGAAATTTTGTTCCAAGGTTATGGTCAATCAATAAGATGGACACTAAGGAGCTTAATGAATACTGCCTTTTTTTCATTACTTGGTTTATCCTAATAAAAAGCTGATGGCTGTAATCTGATTATATTTACAGAATGGTATTTTGTTTTTGATAATGGAAATAATACTAATTTAAATTGGTTTTAGTTTAAAAAAAAAAAACAGGGTTTACAGTCACATGCCTTCTTATGTGCTAGAACTGCTCTGCAAGTTTAGCCCCCTCCCCCTCAGAAAACCTGGAAAACAACATAATATAATATAATAAATCTAAAGGAATATGGCATAACAACATTGTAACTTACCACTAATTATCTCTGCAACACTGATTAAAACATGACAGAATCTTGGGTCGACTATATTTCTGCAAAAAGAAAAAATTAAGTTTTACATAGAGTGCCATAAACGTACAATGTTTACAGAAAAATTTAACCACAATAAACCATAAGTTAAACAGAGGTTAAGCATTCAATGTTGCTCACTCAAAGTTCTTGGTGCTCACTTTTACTTCTTGACCGGAATGCCTTCTGTGCAAAGTCTTCATTACCTCTCCATGTCCATGCGAGTTTTCACAAGGTGCTATAGGCAAACATTTGAAATGTTACATATTCTCCAAAATACAGAAAATGGCGTACAGTTGTGTACACTTCCCATAAATGTAGATGTTAGAGTGTATTCACTTTTGCAGTCATCAAATTTGGGTTATGCCTGCCAGGATAGCCCTCGGCCGGCCCGAATACCAGAGGCTTTGTATTTCTGCGTCGGTTGCGGTCGCTTCAGGACTGACGTCGGGTTGTCAGTAGTATAAAGTAAGGCAGCTGACTCCATTACATCAGTTTTTCTTGCCCTAACCAGTCAGGAGCCCCTAAGTAGGAGCCAGGTTCTGGTGGAAGAACCCCACCAGTAGAAAGTAAATACTAATATGTCCCTTGTAAGAAAAGAAAAGAAAAAAGAAACAAAAAAGGGGATGAAGGGAGGGAAACCAGGACTGCAACAGTGAATACACTCGAACATCTACATTTATGTTAAGTGTACACAACTGTACTTTGTTCATGTTTCATTGTTGCAGTCATCACATTTGGGTAGATTTCCAAAGCTGAGGAAATGGTTGGAGGCAGTCAAGGAAACTGGGCTGGCTAGGATGCCCTGCAAGACTGCAGAGGCAAACCCTGCCCTGGATTTGGAGAAGAGAGGCAGGTGGTAATGCTTGGTAAAAGTGTGAACAGATGTCCAGGTGGCAGCCTCCAGGATGTCCTTGGTGGGGACTCCTCTGAGGAAAGCTGCAGAGGTGGAGGCTGCCCTGGTGGAATGAGTTCTGACCCCCTTTGGGGAGACTTTCTGTGTTGTTTGTAGCAGAAATTGATGCAGTGTGCTATCCATTTGGAGACGGCTTTGCATTCTGCTTCAGTACCAAAGCTAACGAGCAACTGATCAGACTTTCTGAAAGATTTAGTCCTGTCTAGATAGACTCTGAGCTGTCTGTGCACATCTAGAGAGTGCAGGATCCTTTCCCCCTTGCTCTGGGGATTAGGAAAAAAATGTGGGCAAATGAATGGATTGGTTGAGAGCTACATTGGACACCACCTTGGGCATAAAGAATGGGTTAGTCCTGAGGGATACCCTGCCAGCATGGAAGATGATGAAGGGTTCCACAGCAACGAGTGCTTGCAGCTTAGATACTCTTCTGGCTGAAGTGATGGCCAGAAGGAAAGCCGTCTTCCAGGAGAGAAACTTTAGCTCTGCAGAAGAAACTGGTCGAAGGGGGGCTGGGTGAGCTTCTCCAACACTAAGTTAAAGTCCCAAGCTGGGGGTGGTGCTCTTCTGGGTGGTCTCAAGTTGTTAGCCCCTCTTAGGAACTGTTTGATCAAAAGGTGTGAGAAATGGGGCTGCTCAGTGGTAAAATGAGCAGAGACATGAATTGTAATAGAGGAAAAAGAGAGGCCACTGTGTAGCAGGTCAGCTAAGTAATCCAGGATGAGAGGGAGGGAGGGTTGTGCCTTGTTGGCTCCCTTAGCCTGAATTCAGGTGCAGAACCTTTTCTATTTGTCAGCATAAGACATTCTAGTGCTACGGCGTCTGGCCTCAAGTATAACATCTAGAACCTGTTTACTGGGATTGGCAGATTGATCGGGGGTTAGGGAATAAGCCAAGCTGCCAAATTGAGTGCCTGCAATTGGGGATGCATCAATTCCCCTTCCCTCTGGGTCAGGAGGTTTGGAATCTGAGGAAGATGCCATGGTGGCAGTAGGGACAGGCTGCACAGCAATAGGTACCAGTACTGGTGAGGCCAGTATGGAGCTATAAGAATTGTCCTTGGTTTCCTCCTTTATCTTGAGCAGTCCCCTGGGGATGAGAGGTACTGGAGGAAAGGCATAGACCGATAGACTGACCCAGGGGAAGGACAGGGCGTCCACTTTCCAAGGTATGCAGTGAAGATCCCTGGTGCAGAATTTGCTAAGCTGATGGTTGGTGTGGGAGGCAAAGAGGTCGACCTTCGTGGTGCCCCATTTCTGAATTATTAGGGAGAAGCTTTTTCTGTTGAGCTGCCACTCGTGTGGATCCAGAAGATGTCTGCTTAATTGATCTGCCAGAGAGTTTAGAGAACCTGGTAGGAATTGTGGTAGCAGGTGGAGCTGCATGGCAGAGGCTGTATGCCAAAGGGTCATGGCCAACCTGCATACAGGGTAGGAGTCCCCTCCCTGCTGTTGATATACCACATTGCAGTGGTGTTGTCTGTTTTGATCAGGAGAGCCCCTGGTTAAAGAAGGGGCTTGAAAGCTATCAAGGCGTGCTGGACAGCCATCATCTTTTTGGTTGATGTGTAGATGGATTTGCTGTGGGCTCCATTGGCCCTGTATGCATCTGCCGTTCAGGTGCGCATCCCAGGCATAGTCTAATGCATCTGTGGTGAGGGTCTGGGCAGCGGGGAGTGGTGAGAAAGGTAGTCCCTTGTTGTGGGAGCATGCTGTTTCCCACCAAAGGAAATCTTTTTTGGGGCAAGGAATTATAGGTAGAAGAGTCTCCAGGTCTTGAGAGTGTTGACAGCAAAGGCTTCTGGGGTACCAGTGAAGTTTCCGCATATGCAGTCTGGCATACGAAATTAGTAGTACGCAAGATGCCATGAACCCCAGAGCTTTCAGGATTTTCCTTGCAGATAGCTGGGGTCTGGTGGCTAGTTTAGAGAAGTAGGCTGTCAGGAAAATTTGCATTTCTGGTGTAAGGAATGCCATCTGGGATGCTGTGTTTAGGCTTGCTCCCAGGAATATAATCCTTTGGGTGGGCGCCTGTTTGGATTTCTTTTCTTTGACAGTGTACCCTAGGGAGGTTAGTAGGAACTTTACAAAGGCCAGGTGCTTGAGCAGCTTTTCCTGGCTGTCTGCCTGAATTACGCAGTCGTCTAAGTATGGGTAAATCTGGATATTCCTTGGTCTGTAAAAGGCAATGGCCGGAGCCAGACATTTTGTGAAAACTCTGGCAGCAGTAGATAAGCCAAAGGGAAGTGCAGAGAACTGAAAGTCCTGGGATCCTGCCCTGAAATGGACATATCTCCTGCATGATTCCCCGATAGGAATGTGGAGGTAGGCCTCTTTTACATCCAGGGTGGTTAGCCAAGCATCCTTGGAGAGTATGGGTAGCAGCTGCTAGAGGGTGAGCATTTTGAATTTTGGGATCACCAGGAAGGTGTTTAGAATAGATAGATTGAGGATGGAGTGCCAGGTGCCCTCTTTTCTGGGTACCAGAAAAAGTCTGGAGTAGAAACCTTGGCCTTTCTGGTCTGCAGGAACGTGCTCTACTGCCCTCATAGAGAGCAGGGAAAGAACTTGCTTTTGTGCCTCTACCCACTGGTTTGGAGGTAGATCTGGGAACCCTTTTGAGGTTGGAAGGGTGTGGAAAGAAAATTTGAATCCCTGGGACACTATGTTGAGAACCCAGTGGTCACTGGTAATGGTGGCCCAGGTGCTTGCGTGAAAGGAGAGTCTTCCTCCTAGGGGTAAGTGAAGGTGGGCAGAGGGAGGGGGTGGAGGTGAGTCATTGTGAATTCTTACCATAAGGGGTGGTTTAGAACTCCCTGGTTTTGAAGTGGAGTTAATCATCTGCTTAGCTCTTTGCATTTCCTGTTGCTGTTGTCCGGGGGGGGGGGGGGGTCTGGTTCCCCGGGGTCTGGGCTGAACTGGCTTAGAGGGAAGCAGGAAAGGACCAGTGCTTGGTGGGACAATGTCTGTTGAACCTGGGTGGCTGGACCTGTAAAAAATCCTTAACTGTCTGCATACATTTTGCTTTTTCTTCCATCTGTTTTGAGACCTATTCTGCCTTGGTACCAAATAAGCTGTCTTTGTGCAAGGGGGATCCAACTATTTAGATATGACATGGTTTGGCAAGGGCTGTTCCTTAAGGCATGCATGCCTTCTAATGACAGATCTGGTGACTGCTGCCCTGCAAGAAACTTCTAGGGCGCCAAAACCACAGTGCAAGGTGTGTTTAGTTACTTGAATTGCAGAATGCATTAACTCTTGTAACTCTTTAGATTCTGCACAAGCAGGAAAGGGCGACAATTTTTGTTTGAGTAGTTCTAGGGTATGTTGCTGAAATTTTAGCATGCGGAACTGACAATTAGGTGCCCTGATAGCAAGAGTAGCTAAGGTGTATACTTTTTTACCCCATCTGTCTACTGCTCGGGGATCCCTCTCTGAGGGGGTGGGATTCTTAGCAGAGGTTGCTTTAATTCCTTTAGGCCCTTGAGAAATAACCTCAGGGTCAGCAGAAGGATTTTTAAAAAGAAATTTGTGTGAGTCAGGGACTCTGTAGTACCTGTCAGGTTTACTGGGTGCAGGAGGGAGGGTGTCAGGAGTCAAGCTTGATTCCAGGAAAACATCCTCCACAACATCCAGGACTGGGGGGATGGCCAAGGGTCTATGCTGTGGAAGATCTAAGAATTCCCTGAGTCTGTTTTTAGACTAAGGGTAGTCCTGACTCTCCCACTGGAAATGCTCCCTTAAGGTATAAAGGGTTTCCCCAAAGGAAAAATCCTCTGGGGGAGAGGCTGAAGGGGATGATGGAATCCTCTGCATTAGAATACTCATAAGTAGAAAGGGGTTGCAAGTCTTTATATTCAGATGCATCAGAGTCATCAGACTCTTGTTCAGGCAAAACTACAGGGGATAAATCTCTTTTCCTTTTGGAGGGGGGAGCTTGGCTTACCCTGATCAGCATGATAAAGTCTTCCGCCATTTTAAGCATTTGAGACTGTGGCAAGGAAGCAGGTGCCTGCGATTGGGTTGTTGGTTTCTTGGGTGTGGTTCATACCCTGGGCCTAAGAAACTCAGTCGTTTTTGAAAGAACGGTAGTTGCGAAAGAAGATGTCAGTTTGTGTCGAGAATCGGTAGTGTGAAGGAATTCCTCAGAAGCCGGTGCCTGCTCAGTGGCTCCGGACCCATCCAAGGTAGAAACCGCAGGATCCTTATTCGAAGAGGAGTTTTGCGGCATACCGGACTCCAAAAGGGTCTCAGTAGCAGCCTGCGAATCCACAGAAGTCGGCATCAGGGGCTGCAGAAGTGCCTCACTGAGGACCGGAGAATTGATGACTAGCTTAACGGGAGCGTCGTTGGCAGATTTGGACCTGTGGGTTCTGTCTCTGTCTTTAGCTTTACGTTTTTTTCAGAAGATCTGCTGTTGAATGGCTTACTGAAGCCATATTGGAGTTTCAGGACTGTAAGCGAAAATATCTAGCTACAATAAGGGCCTGATGGATAGTTCTGGCATTGAACAAAGCACGAAGTGACAACGGGGGACGTCATGGTCTGGGCCTAAACAAGTGACGCAAGAAGTATGAAAGTCTGTGTGGTATTTGCTTTCCACAGGTGAGACATTTGTTAACTTTTTCTGACATTGGTTAATTCAAGAAAAAAGGATCCCCAATGGGGTAATTAGCTTTAGAAGACTTCAGCTTTAATTCGGTAGACGAAACTCGGGTAGCGGAAGACCGGCACTCATGCAAATTGCTTCTGCTTCGGGCTCCATGGCAAGAAAGACTGATGCAATGGTGTCAGCTGCCTTACTTTATACTACTGATGACCTGACGTCAGTCCTGAAGTGACGGCAACAGACACAGAAATACTAAGCCTGTGGTATTCGGGCTGGCCAAAGGCTACCCTGGCAGGGATAACCCAAATGTGATGACTGCAACAGTGAAACACGAAGAACATCAAGAAAGCCAGGGTACCTTTTGGCTAGGCTTATATAGGCCCTAGGGCCAATAGCCTAGTTCCTACCTATGAACTTACATATACCAAGTCTGAGATTGTCATTTCTTGGAATATTCCCTTTTCTCTGAGGTATGGCAATCTCGTTTTTGCTATATATGAAGTTAAGTGGTTGTACAAGTGTGCCGATTGATATTTACTCTTCTGCTGCATTATCGTTTTTTTGTTTTATGGGCAGTGCGTCAGCACTCTGCATTATTGAAACAAATAGAAAAACATAAGCCATGTCACAGTGAATCAAACAACTTGACACCTAAATAACTGTACAAGGATCACAAAACCCATAAAATGTTTTCCAACCACTTGTTGCTTATCTTCCTCTGCCATTCACAACTTTGCTTCTGTCATCATTAACGGAATACAAAAAAACAATTTACAATTCAGTTTAGCTGTGAAGCTAAATAGTAAACACAGGAGGGATCTGGTAGCAAATTCAAGCAGATCAAAGAAGAAAGAAATCCAAAAGCCCCTTTAAAAAGGACAAAGAATAGTCTGTGTTAGGCACTCAAACGAAACCCAAAAACTAGTAAATATAGTGCCTTCAACCAGAAACGACTCCTCAGATTATTTGAAAACTTTTTATTCACACGAAAAAAAACGCCATAAACGCTACTTCTCCAATTACGTTTTCGTCCTGTCAGGACTTCATCAGACAAAATTCTGTTACAAACAACTCTGTTTAAATACTTTCACATACCAAATTAATTGAATTAAACCAATCAAACCACTTCCTACAATTTTAAAATCATCAAGTCATATTGAATATATTCATTCATGAATATTAATTAGTTCAAAGTTGTAAAAAAGTGCTTTAGTGCTTATGAATACATTGCCTACCTAATAACTCATTTTAAAAACATCTTTAATACATTATATATTTATAAATTGTTTAAAAAACATGTAATCTATACTTAATAATTTTTAAAAAAAATGTATATACATTTAAAACTATTGCAAAGAATCCATCCATTCTCACATCATTAATGTTTGTTTGTGTGTGTTTTGATGTTCTACCCCCTCTAGTGGCCTTTTGTTATTACTACAATCAAATTTTATTTGCCTTTAACTTCAATAGAGACACTATGGATAAGTAGTCATTCAAGCCTGGTTCCTTTCCTGCTTCCAAGCTAACCTGCCACCATAATTCTTTACTTTCAAGGATGTCTTCCCACGGACCACCCCTGGTATCTACTTTGATTTGCTCCAATATTAAAAACTTAAAACTATATTCATTACATGTCTTACTGTGTTTAAAAAGAGCATTGGTTTCCTTGCCTTTACTGATGTCGTATGTATGCTCATAAATTCTTTTTTTCAAACTTCTTTCCGTCTTCCCTATATAAAAAGACTGACATCTTTCACATACCACTAAATATACCACTCTGTTAGAATCACAATTATAAAAACCTTTACTTGTAATTTTTCTTCTTCTACTGTGTATATATACCTCATTTGTGTTCATAATATAAGGACACTGTTGGCATTTGCCACATTTATAAGTTCCTTTCCTTTTGTTATTATTTAGTCCTGAATTACTGAACCCTACTTTTTCTATCATCCTTTTCAAGTTTGGTGCGTTTTTGTGTATTATTTTAGGTTGTATCTTTTTGATTTCATCTATATCAGTTAGGGCGGAGAAGGTATTCCATTCCCTTTCCAGTACTTTCCTCAAATTCCTATTTACCAAGTTATATTCCACCACTAAACTCTTTTGATAACCTTTCACCATTTCTGTTTCCTCACTATCCTTTAACCCTAAATGCCTATCTAGATCTATCCCTTTTATGGGGTAAAATCTGTGGTCTCTTCCTTCTTCTACCTCTCTTCTCATTTTTTCCACAAAGTCTATTGGATACCCCCTATCCTTGAACATTTTTTCTAACTTTTCACATTCGTCTATAAAGTCAGTTTGATTACTGGTCATTCTGGAACCCCTTACAAACTGACCCTTCACAATGTTCTTCTTACAGTGTAAGGGGTGTCCACTATCATAATGCAGGAAGGAATTTACATAGGTGTCTTTTGTATACACCTTAGTTTCAAATTGACCATCTTTTTTGTAAACTTCTACATCTAGGTACTTTAAGGTCTCTGGATTAACAGTGTGTGTAAATTTAAAAAAAATAGTAGTTTTATTGATATATTGGAAAAATTCCATAAAAGCTTCCTCTCCTCCCGTCCAGAACATAACTATATCGTCCAGAAACCTCCGGTATAATCACCAGTATTTTCTAAAGTCAGAGTTGAGCACATATTTTTCCTCCCATTTGCTTTAAACAATATTTGCAAAGGTAGGTGCGCATGCTGCACCCATGGACACACCCGTTATTTGTTGGAAAAATTCACCTCCAAATATAATGAAATTATTTTTTAGTACCATGTCCATGAGTGCAACAGAGCTGATTTTTTCCTCGTGTCATCTTTTTATCATCAAAAACGCTCTCTTCGAACATCTCCATTCCTTCTTCATAGGGTATACTGGAAAACAAGTCTATTATGCCTATTGTGATAAAAAGCAAGTCTTCCCTATAATATTCTATCTTTATTTCCCTCAGAAAGTCCCATGAATCTTTCAAAATCACCTCTTTGTTCACCCAAATATGTTTTGTTTTTAAATCCACAAACCTGGCAAGTGGTGTTGTTTTCGACCCTTCAGCCAATACTATAGGTCTTAGTGGGGGATTCTCCAAGTTTTTATGAATTTTTGGTATTCCAAAAATCGTCGCAATTCTTGGTTTCTTTACTTCTAAGTATCTAAATGTTTTGTCATTAATGACTTTCTCAAGTAGTAAATCCTGTATAGTCAAGTCAATTCTACTGTAAGCTCTGTTCACTTCATTTTTAGATACTGTTTTGTACTTTGTTTCGTCTCTCAATATATCATTCATCTTCCCTTCATATATTATTTTGTCCATTACTACTATCCCCCCTCCCTTATCTGGTTTCATTATTCTTATAGAGGTGTTACTTTTCAAATATTTTAACACTTCTTTTTCTTCTAAACCTAAATTCTCATAGCTTGTGAATCTTTTATTGTTGTTAAGATTCTGGGTCTTCCTTATCTCCCTTTCCATTACCATTTCAAAATTTTTAATCTGGGGAATTAGTGGTGGATTAAAATTAGATTTTCTAGTGAGGTTTCCTTTATTCATATTATTCCTATTGAAACCTGCTCTTGAAGCTAAAACTTCTAAATTTAATTTTCTTGTAAAAAGTTTCAGGTCTAATAAGGTGTTTGTGACATCACCTCTATTAAGGGGTATATATTTTAACCCTTTACTAAATAAATTAAAATGACCTTTTGTTAAAACTAAACTACTAAAATTGTAGATAGTGAAATCCTGGAATGTATTCCTAATGTCTATCACAATAATTTCCTGCATTTGGTCTAAGTCTGTTTGGGCTGGGGTACATTTTGATACTGTCTCCCCTTCCCCTTTCTCCCCCCCCATGTGAAAATTTTTTGACTCAAAATATACAGAATCTTGTCTCCTTCTATCACGTTCTAATGGGGGAAATTCTTCATCGTAATTTTCATTATACCATTTACTGTCCTCCCTATATTTGTTCCAGTTCCCTTTATAATTGCTTTTATCTAATCTAACTGGTGGCGGTCCAGGGTAACTGATGTTTGAATCATACTCACTGATGTCCCTCTTTAGTTTACCCATTTTCCTTTGGATAATGTCTTCACATTTACCATCAATGTCCTTCCTCACCTTAAAATATTTTTCTTTCTCTTCTTTAATCCCAAAAATCATGTCTTTCTTAATACATGCATCTAATTCATCAATTTCTTTTTTCAACACAAGCTGTTTTCTGTCATTTTCTTCTATAATCAGCTTTACTATCTCTAACCCACATTTGTTGAAAACTTTCACCAGACTCTCATGAAAAATAGACCCTTTCTCCACATTGTTTGGGTACTTGTAGACTCTAAGTCCCTTAGGGACAATCTCTTTTGTTAAACATTCTAAAAGGTAGGCATTCTCTATAGTGTAAGTTCTAAATTTCAACATCATTGTATGTAATTTATTTAACTTCACAATGTATGAATCCCCTTCCCCATTTTTATACTTTTTCTTAGTCCCCAAGTTCTCATAATTGTCCATTTTAAAACAGTATTCCTTGTTTAACCATATGTTGGTTGTTACATTATTGGTTACAGTACCTTTTAGTGCTTCTGAGGAATGTCCTGACCTCGCACTAACGCCATTATTGGCAAAATCAAAGTTTTTTTGCTCCGCTTCCTCTGCCTCCAAGTTAAAAATCTTCGGTGTCTCTCCTGGATCAAAGTTAGTGGAATTGCAGTCACCAAGGTCGCCGGCCACATCCCAATCGCCAATAAGCTCCCTTTTTCTTTTTTGTTTATTGCCAACGTGCTTCACGCTTCCGTTGGCTTCTGAACGAGCGTTATTTCGACTTACAAGCAGACTTTGGCAAAGGGGCGTGAGCAAGTCGATAAGCTCCGATAATTGTCCGATCAACTTTCTGGATTCGTCCACTTCCTCCTGCCCTTCAGAGCTCATCTTTGCGATGAGATTTGAGTGTCTCTGGCCAAAACACGCCAATACCAAGAACAAAGAATAGTCTGTGTTAGGCACTCAAACAAAACCCAAAAACTAGTAAATATAGTGCCTTCAACCAGAAACGACTCCTCAGATTATTTGAAAACTTTTTATTCACATGAAAAAAAACGCCATAAACGCTACTTCTCCAATTACGTTTTCGTCCTGTCAGGACTTCATCAGACAAAATTCTGTTACAAACAACTCTGTTTAAATACTTTCACATACCAAATTAATTGAATTAAACCAATCAAACCACTTCCTACAATTTTAAAATCATCAAGTCATATTGAATATATTCATTCATGAATATTAATTAGTTCAAAGTTGTAAAAAGTGCTTTAGTGCTTATGAATACATTGCCTACCTAATAACTCATTTTAAAAATATCTTTAATACATTATATATTTATAAATTGTTTAAAAAAACATGTAATCTATACTTAATAATTTTTTTAAAACATGTATATACATTTAAAACTATTGCAAAGAATCCATCCTTTCTCACATCATTAATGTTTGTTTGTGTGTGTTTTGATGTTCTACCCCCTCTAGTGGCCTTTTGTTATTACTACAATCAAATTTTATTTGCCTTTAACTTCAATAGAGACACTATGGATAAGTATTCATTCAAGCCTGGTTCCTTTCCTGCTTCCAAGCTAACCTGCCACCATAATTCTTTACTTTCAAGGATGTCTTCCCACGGACCACCCCTGGTATCTACTTTGATTTGCTCCAATATTAAAAACTTAAAACTATATTCATTACATGTCTTACTGTGTTTAAAAAGAGCATTGGTTTCCTTGCCTTTACTGATGTCGTATGTATGCTCATAAATTCTTTTTTTCAAACTTCTTTCCGTCTTCCCTATATAAAAAGACTGACAGGGATAACCCAAATGTGATGACTGCAACAGTGAAACACGAAGAACATCAAGAAAGCCAGGGTACCTTTTGGCTAGGCTTATATAGGCCCTAGGGCCAATAGCCTAGTACCTACCTATGAACTTACATATACCAAGTCCGAGATTGTCATTTCTTGGAATATTCCCTTTTCTCTGAGGTATGGCAATCTCGTTTTTGTTATATATGAAGATAAGTGGTTGTACAAGTGTGCTGATTGATATTTACTCTTCTGCTGCATTATCGTTTTTTTGTTTTATGGGCAGTGCGTCAGCACTCTGCATTATTGAAACAAATAGAAAAACATAAGCCATGTCACAGTGAATCAAACAACTTGACACCTAAATAACTGTCCAAGGATCACAAAACCCATAAAATGTTTTCCAACCACTTGTTGCTTATCTTCCTCTGCCATTCACAACTTTGCTTCTGTCATCATTAACGGAATACAAAAAACAATTTACAATTCAGTTTAGCTGTGAAGCTAAATAGTAAACACAGGAGGGATCTGGTAGCAAATTCAAGCAGATCAAAGAAGAAAGAAATCCAAAAGCCCCTTTAAAAAGGAGGCAAGTTACGACATAGGACTTCATTCACAATTTCAACCAATAGCCAAGAATATGAGTCCTGCATTTATGTTATCTGCATCACAGTTAAGATTAAGTTTGTTGCATGGGTTTTGGTACAAATGACAAATTATAAATATTTAATGAGATACTTCCTTCAAACACCTACTATAATTCCCTGTGAAAGATGCAATGCTAAGATCAGTTTCTACCAGTCAACCTGCATATGAATGAAACCCCCTTTAAAACTATACTAATACTTTTGCTGAAGTTGACAGAGGGGAAAAGGAAAGTAGCTGCAAAAACCCTTCTAAAACTAGATAGCACTTTGAGGATTTGGCAACACCAGTAGAAACTGCACAGCAGTGCCACATTTAGATGTTAACTTCAAGGAGGTCAACACTGTTTTAGAACTCAATTTTTGCAAGAAAATTCTCAACGGTCAGCTGACCCTGTTACCCTAACAGAAGAAGACAGGAACTAAACTAAAAACAGAGAGGAATGCACAATATACCACTTGAGTTTAGTGGCACTTCTTTATAATCAAATGCTGCTTACAGCTGTATGTAAAATGTAACTGAACAGATAAAACTGTTCACGTTAAATGACTTGATTAAACTGCTTATGTTAAATGACTTGACATAAAAATTGTTGGAAAAGGTTAATACAATAATCATTATGAGGAAGACAGCTGGAGCTCTAGACAAGAAAATACATTTTAATTGACAAACTACTTTTTAAAACACAGTATAACTTCATAGAAAATAACCAAAGTAATTCACTTTGTTCTTTATATATCACCTCAGTTTTAGAACACCTTCAGCTAAAAAAAAATGCTTCTGTGTTACCACCTTCATGCAAATAAGAAATATCAGTATAAAAACAAAATTTATTACAAACATCTGCCTTCTTTTTTGCAAAATGAAATATAACTGCTTTGCATTCAGAGAACAGCAACCCGCATTTCACAGAAAGTTAAGTTTACTGTATTCCATCCATCTCTACTGAAAGACACTCAAAGACAACAGATACAAAGTTATATATTTACTATAATGTTCCATCTGTGTTGCCCATCTTCATTTACTCTTGATATTTGGTTTCAGTTCCGAATATTGGAACTGACTTGGCTGTTACTACAGCAGAGGAGAACCAAAACCCCTCAAGCTTACTTACGATCCAGAATGCTCCTCTAATTTACCTCAGATCGACTTTGCAGATAGAAAAGAAAGGACAGAAAATATAATCCTAACACCAACTTTATCTGGTGATATATATGAAAAAAATGCATAACTAGGAGCATAATTCGTTCCACCAAGAGGTCTGAATGTAAGGTTGATGAAAGGTGGGGAGTCAAGGATAAATGACTCAGCTACCTTAGATCTTGGAAGGACACACAAAAGGATATTCCTGAGCCCCACAGAACCAAATGGTGCTTTTCCACTAGATATCAAATCCGATTTGTAATGAGTAATAAAGGTATGTGGGGTATTTCAGGTTGCTACTGCACAAGTATTGTTCATGAGAGCCTTAGAATAAGAAACTGCTTTAGTAGCTATGGCTCTATAGAGTGTGCTCTAACAGGCCCAGGTAATTTGACTTTCCTCTTGTTGTAAATGAAGGATATACAATATTTTCGTCATCTAGAAAAAAACTTGGATACTGGCTTACACATTCTGGTACTTCAGTTGGTCAAATTTTCCTATGTCTTTTGTTCTATGAAGATAGAAGTGCAAATGTCTATTAACATCCAATAAATGCAAACAGTATTCACCTTTGTTTTAGAAATTGGGAAAGAATACTGGTAAACTGATTATCTGATTAATATTTGTTTCCGACACCACTTTTGGTAGAAAGAAGAGCTCGTTCTGAAGAAGACCATGTCTTTGTGAAATATCAGATAAGGTGATTTGCAAAATGAGGCTTGAATTTCTGAAAATCTTCTGGCAGAGGTAATTGCTACCAGAAAATTAATTTACAAGACAAGAATTTCAGGTCGCAGATAGCAGCAGACTCAAAGGGGGAATGTCCTGTCTGTAAAACTAAGATTAGATCTCAAGGTGCAAATGGATCCTTAATATGGAGGCTTTAACATCAAGGTCCCTTTAGAATGCTTTGCAAAGTTTGAGAAATTAATAAGCATAGCAAAATTAATTTAAAATGGGTGGCGAAAGCCAAAGACACTCTGGCTAGACTTATAAATGCCCTAGGGCAGATAGCCTAGTATGAACCTATGAACTTGAACTCTGACAGTAGAGGAAGAGGCTCCTTCAAGGAGGTAAAGCTAAAATTCTAAGATTTTGTTGACAGGGGAAGAGAAGGAGTGAATGTTATCACGAGCCCAGTAGAAAAATCTCTTCCATTTACTACTGTAGAATTTTCTGGTGGAAGGCCAAAAGAGCCCTATGAACTGGGGAAGATGGATTATTATGCCTGGCAATTAATGGAACTGGAGAAACCAAGCTGTAAACGTGAGCTTTTGAAGGTTTGGGTGAACTAATCCGTCTGGATGGGGCAGGAGATCTGGATCCAGAGTCAACAGTCGCTGAATCAGATGAAGTTAAAGAAATGAGAAAGCAAATCTGTACAGGCCAGAAGGGAGCAATGAGGTTCTTCAAACCGACTGCCTTCTTTATTAACTGAGGAATTAACAGAATTGGGAGAAAAGGTACACAGAAATCCCAAAGGCCAATTGTGTGAAAAGCATCTCTTGGGGACTCTACTGGAGGGAAGGACCAGGGCAAAGCAGCTGCTGCACTTGTTCAGGGATGATGCAGTTTGCAGCACGGTTGGCTCCAGTGATGAAAAATATTTTCCACCACTTTGTGATTGTGAGACCTCATGTGGCAGAAAAATGCATCTGCTCAGTTTGTCTGCTATCACATTTTAACTCCGCAGAATATGCGTTGCTATCAGAAAGCAGCTGGAAGAGATTGCCCATTGCCAAACTCTTGAGAGCTTCTTGACAAAGGGGTAACACTTGGTTCCTTCCTGCTTGTTGATGTACAGGACTACTGATGTATCTGTTTGAATTGCAATCATTCCCAAGGGGAGAACAGTTTGAAAGGGTTGCAATGCTAAAAACATTGTCCTCAGCTCCAGAACACTGATATGCAAGCTGACCTCCATGAGGGACCAAGTGCCTTTGACCATCTTGCCCAGATAATGCCCTCTACCCCATCTGGGAGGCATCTATAGTCACTATAGCTTGGGGATGACAAGGGACAAAGGGGCAGCCAAGACAATTTCCTCTGACTGAATCCACCAAGCTAGATTTTTCTTGCAATGATTGGTAATCAAAGACTAATCTGACATTGGTTGATACAGTGTGGACCACTGACATGCTAGAAGTCAATGTAGAATTCTCATGTGAAATTTTGCTAAGGGACTAATGTAATGGCTGCCACCACTGAACCCAAGGCTTGTAAGCCTAGCTGTGTGGCTACCCTCTTGCTTCTGACATTTTTTTCTTATATCGTAGGCCTTGATCTTCTGCAATCTGAGATAAGGAAGGGAGGCTATGCAAGTCTTGGTATTTAGTACCGCTCCTATGAACTCTAAGTTTGCATTGGAGTTAGTTGTGGCTTTCCGTAATTACGGTAATCCCCAGGTTGGCAGAGGTCTGGAAAACATAGTCACTTGTTTGTCACAGTAGATTCCGGATGGGAGTGGTAATGATAGTCATCTATGGAGACATCCAGAATCCATGCAGTCTCAAGTGAGCTGCTACTACTGCCATGCGTTTGGTGACCACCCTAAGGGGCATTGGTGATACCAAAGGGCAGAGCCCTGAATTGATAATGACTGGTCCCAGCCGGAAGCGGAGAAATTTCCTGGAGCTCTTGTCCATTTATATGTGGTAACACACGTCCTGGAGATCTATCAAGCACATCCAATAGTCTTTCCCTAGAAATGGAAGGAGAGACTGAACTGTGAACATCTGGAATTTTGTCTGTCAAACTTGTTCAAAAAAACTTTGATCTGAAATTGTTCTCCAGTTCTCTGTAGTTTTTGGCACTAAAAGAACCTTAAGTAAACTCCGAATTCTATCTGGTCTGGTGGGACCTCTTGGATGATTCTTTTCTAGCAGTTTTTGAATTTCTACAACTGCTAGTTCATTCTGACTGGGTGAAATGTTGGGAATTTTGTTGGGGATGTGGGGGGGGGGGAGGTATGATGTATGCTCTGGTTATGATCCTATGTGCTCAAACATCTGAAGTTATCTGGAGCCAGGCAGTGCCCTAGCACTAAAAGTGTTATCTTTATTGTAAATACTGTATATATTTCTATAGACTTAGGGGTGAGTCACTATTTTCTCTCCTTCAACATTAGTATGATTGCATGGTTAATATTATAGAACTAGGAATCCTCACTTTGATTATATTCTGTTGTATTTGTTTCTATACTATTACTAAGCTATTTAGCTCTCTTACATGCCTATAATATTGTATCCTACTGTTCTTTTTTTATGTACCTTGTTATGTTATGTTTGTACTAGTATATAGTGGAGCTTTTCTCCTCGGGCCTCTGCTGAAAATGGACATATATCCAACCAGACTAGCCCGGTCAACAAATGTAAAATAAATAAAATAAATGTTGGCGCAAGGATAAATGCTCCCAACTGTTTCCACAGGAAAGCAATTAGGCCTCCTTTCAGGAGCGCTGGTAGGGTTTTCCAGGAAGTAAGTCCCTGGAAGCCTGATTGTGCAGGCCACCTCTGCCACATGGACGTCATCTTCCATTAAACCTCCCCCCTGCCCCTGGGGAAGCCACTGCCACATGTGTTCTGAAAAGGCCTTTGAGACTCTTTAAGCCACATTTCCCTGGTCCCTAGAATAGGACCATTGAGGAGTAGAACAACATACGTCCAGACCAGAAAAGTTCCTTCCATCTTTTTCACACCTGGACACAGTTTCTTGAACTTTAGGGCCAAAAAGAGACTGTCAAGGGGGACACTGATGAATGAAGACTTCAATGGCTACACAAATTTGGACAATAGCATCCAGGCATGTCTCCTTATGGTTACATTTGAAGATGCTGCTCTGGCAGTCACTTCGGCTGCATGAGCAAAGAGCCGCATGGAGGAATTAGACACAAACTCCATGGTAGCTAATTGAGAGGCAACTTTATCTTGTGCCTTTTCTGAGGCAGCGCCTGCCAGGGTATCCAAGAGCTCCTTGACCAGATCCCTTGAAGTGTGGTGTAAAGTGCCTGAAATTTCATAGACCATAAGGCAAAGGTCGATAAAATAAATTCTCTGCCAAACCAATCCATTGTCAGAGACACACTGTTGAGTGGAGAGAAACAGGAACTTCACCCAGTTCATGTTGCATTGCAGGCACTGTGACCATAGCATATACTCAACTGGCCTCCTAGGGATAGTTTCAATGGAGCTGCAATCAACTGAAAAGGGTCATCTGGGGGCAGAGTCACTTAAGAGTTAAATGGGTGAGTCCAAAAAGCCTGCGTGTATGCCGATTCCTCAGGGGTAGGGCTTCTGTACATTCCAATCACCCCTGTTTCAAAATTTTCAGGGTGTCTCCAAGGGAAATATCATCAGGGAGATCTAAGTGGTGGTTCTTGCACGTTTTGTTTTGATGGGCCTCATCTGGGGGATGGTCTGGCGAGGTATCAGAAGAAGACAGAATCTGTATCTGAGTCTCATGAGGTTTTAGCACACTCTGGTCCAGTGTAGGAGCAAGATGGATAACTGGACTTTAGGAAAGAATATGCTTTGAAGAGGAAGAGGTCAACTGAGTGGCTGAGGCAGCCAGGGTTCACTCCATAGCCTCGAAAGTTGGTCCACTGGAAGGGGGAAGGGAGCACAGAACAGACAGAAACTGCCTCAGAACTGTGGTCACTCTCCATTCCGGCGAGACCGCCTCCGAGACAAAAACCAGTGTTGAATGAACCGCGCCAAAGCCCCAGGGTGAAGATATGACTTAAATGATTGGAATTGGGTCCTGCCCCTCGGGGATGACCAGGCAGATAAGGCCCTGGGAGGTTCTGATAGCGCCAAAAAATTCCCCTCTCTCTCTTTTTTTTTTTTTTGGTGGAAAGGATAGAGGACACTGAGGGAAACTTGGGTCTATGTAAAAAGACCAAGTAATTCCCCAGCAAAAAGATGAATAGTTTCCAAGTAAATAGCAAAACTTGGGCGATGCCAACTAGAAGTACTCTGTGCTGAATTAGATTCGGCACTGAAGAAGTCCTCGGAGCTGAGACCTTTGGAACCATGTTAGGGATTTCAAATCTGCACTGACGTCCTTGGTGTTGAAGGTTTAGAAGCAATACAAGGTATTGGTGCCAATAATTCAGTACCATGATCATCAGTGCCGAGGAACTATTAGGCACAGAGGATTTGATTTTGACCGTCACTCCTTCAATACCAACATCTGTTGGTGCCAAGGAGCTTTCTGGCACTGAGTATTTGACTTCTTGGCTGTCAGTGTTTCAGTGCCAACATCCATTGGTGCTGAATACCTGTTGTCACAGAGGATTTGACTTCTGATTTCAGTGCTTCAAAACCAGCGTCCGGTGCACAGGAGTGTTTTGGCACCGAGGATTTGACTTTTAGACTGTCAGTGCCAGTGAAAAAGATAGCAAAGACATGCTTCTCTACTCAGTCTTCCCAGAGTAACAGGAAGGAGAGGAAGGTGAGGAAATGTCAGTTTACTTATTTCTGTTAGCAGATATGGCATGAACAAAGGCAGTCCTGAGCTGAAGCCATGGCACTGCAGGAGAAGCAGTCTCAAGCAGTATACATATAATGCGTAGACGTCTGAAGAATGATTTGTATTGACACACTACCATTAACTGGGAAAACTACTCATGTCCCAACACCTTTGCGCAACGGTTCTTGGAATTCATAAATTCCAATGCCCTGGATCAACTAATCCATAGTCCCACCAGGGGCTCCAATATCCTAGACCTGGTCATTACCAACATGGGAAATCAATGCTCCATACCTATGGTCACCCCCTCGTTAGTCAGGTCTGACCATAAGCTAATCACCCTTAACATCCACATCCCACCCCCAACCCCCAGTAAAGAAACCACCATAAAAAACTTCTCCAAAGCCAACTTCATGCTACTCAAGTCAGAAGTGACAAACTTCATGACACCCACGCAGACGGGAACTGAAAGTTCAACTGCTGAATCCTACACTAAGGCACTGTACGAGCACATCCACTCATGCATGAATCGTGCCATCCCAAATAGAACCAAAATGCTCTCATCCAAAAAAAGGAAGCCAATCTGGTGGTCCCCTGCCATAAACAAACTTTACAACAAAAGGAAGATATTTTTGCAGAAAAGAGGAAAATCCCAGGATGCAAAAAATTCCCTTACTAGCCTCAGTAAGAAACTGAGATGCCTCATAAAATCCTCCAAAGCTAGTTACGAAAATAAAATTGCCAAAGATTCCAAAGACAACCACAAAGCATTCTATAACTATGTCAAGAATCTAAATGGCAATGCTCAGATCTGCTCTGAGCTAAAACAGAATGGCATTAAATATACTGATCCGAAGGATATTGCCAATATCCTGGCAGATCGATTCAGTGCCAACTTCACCCCCGTCTCACCCCTAAATGGCCCATCTCAATACCAGAAGATTGCCAAATTCCAGTAATAACGGCCACACAGGTACAAAACGCACTCTCTAAAGCCAAGAATACAGCATCCATGGGACCAGATGACATCCCGGCTGTGTACTACATGAACTACAATATGAACTGGCACCTCACCTAAGTGTCATGTTTAATCATAGCCTCACCTCAGGTTTCGTGCCCACTGAGTGGCGCAGAGCTACAGTTATCCCAATCCACAAGGGGGGATCCACCTTGGATCCCAAAAACTACCGTCCCATCAGTCTGACAAGCCTTATCTGCAAGGCCATGGAGCGTATTATCATGGAACTTATAAACAAAGACATTGGCAACCTTCAAACACTGGACCCCACCCAGTTTGGGTTTGTGAAGGGCCGATCTTGTCTCCTGAACCTGACTGACTTCTTTGAATCAGTCTCCAGAGCCATGGACAAGGGTAAGGTGGTCCACACAGCCTATCCAGACCTTGCCAAGGCCTTTGACACCATCCCCCACTCTGGAATCATAGATAAACTTACTAAGTTGGGCATTAATCCCTATGTCACCCAATGGGTTGCTAAATGGCTTACTGATAGAACCCACACTGTAAAAGTAGCCGACTCCAAATCCAGCTCCAGACAAATGACAAGTGGAGTACCTCAGGGTTCAGTCCTGGGGACGCTCTTGTTTGGCATCTACTTCTCTGAAGTACAGGTCAACACTAAGGGACTCTGGCTAACAAAGTTTGCAGATGACTGCAAACTGGGAGCCATTATTGAATCCCCAAATGATGTGGATACTCTACAAAATGGCCTTACAGAAACAGATGCTTGGTACCAGAGCCATGGGCTCAAGCTCAATGCCAAGAAATGTATTGTTATCCCCTTTGGGAAAAAACATGTATCCATGAATTACCATATAGGTGGCAGTACACTAAACACAGAAAGTGTGATAACAGACTTAGGGACACAGGTGGACAGTGGTCTCACCTTCGATAACCATATCGCCACAACAGTCAGGAAATCCTTCTATGTGGCACACCTCATCACGAAGGGCTTTTCATCCAGAAAAAGGAGGTCATTGTCCCACTGTACTCATCCCTCATTAGACCCATTATAGAATACAACGCCCCATTTGGTATGTACCTCTCAAGACATCTGCAACAACTGGAAAGGCCTCAGAAATACCTCACTAAAAGAATCACAAGCCTAAAGCAGATGCCCTACGCTGACCGCCTTAAAAAACTCCAGCTATACTCTGTCGCATATAGTCTACTCAGAGGCGATCTCTGCTTAACATACAAGGCCATGTCAAACCCAGAGCTGTTGGACATGCTACACTTAAAGAAATCCCAATCCCTCAGAGCTACACGCTCCAGGGATCTAAACCTTGTCATCACAATAAACAAAACATGCTGGAGGGATAGGTTCCTGACCCAGAGACTCCCCAGACTCTGGAATAGATTGCCCATACATGTCAAGCAGAGTGCCTCTTTGGACCTCTTCAAGAGGAACCTTGACGATTGGATGGGAGAAAGGAAATTCACCCCAGGGATCACGTCAGTCGCCCTGCTAGACAGGGGTCCAGGAAAGTAAATAATGTGGGAAGAAATAGCCAGGGAATAGTTATGGCTAGGCTTGTATAGGCCCTAGGGCTGATAGCCTAGTACCAACCTATGAACTGGCATTTCTTAAGGCCGGAGGGTCCAAAATATTTCAGCCATAATGAAGAAAAGGAAAGTTTCAGTCACACCACACAAGCCCAAAGGAAAACAAACACTCGTAACCCATTTAAAAACAGTAAATAGTCAAAGATTTTTAAAGGACTTTAAGGAAAGGGTATCATACACAACAGTGCATAGAAAGAGAGATCCACCAAAGGAGAAAATTACCACAGTGGTAATTAAGAATTACACAACAAAGAAGTAAAGGGCAGGGATAGCTATAGAAATAAATTTAGTTGTTGAAAATAGAAAACAGGCAAAGTAATAAGAAAAAAATCTTTACTTAACCTGAGAGCAAAGGCAAACTCGTCTGTCCAAGAAAGCGGCAAATGAGATTTGAGGTAAATTGGAGAGGAGCATTCTGGGTAGGACTTAAGCTCGAGAGTTTTTGGTTCCTGTGGACTGTAGTAATGGCTGTGTTGATTAAGATATTCAGAACTAAATTCATATGTCAAGGATAAATGAAGAGTGACATCGGATCACAGAATATATCATTATGTTAAAGAAACAGTAATATGGATAGTGCCTCCTTATGAAACATTTCACATTAGATGCATGATTACTTTGGGGTGCAGTGTAAAAAAATCATTGGAAAACACAAATCAGAGGGACTGTGCTAAATGGAGGCTCTCCTTGCTTGCTCTATCTCATATCACGGCCCTAGGACTTTACTAAAGATCATTAACAAAACCAAATATTGCAATCCCTTTCTTGTACTTAATATGGTTAAAGACAAAACGTGATATCTTTGTGAAAATCCTGAAAAAAATGCTGTAGAGAGAGGACTTGGATAAGACCTAGAAGCTAAGTAACAGCTCCAAGAAAGAAAGAGAAAATATAAAGTTACAACACACAAAACATAAAAAGTACAGTTTTGTACCTACCATAAATGTAGATGTCCGAGAGGCATGCATCTGCAGTCCTTACAAATGGGTTGTCCTGTCGTCAGGCAGCCCTTCGGTCGGCCGGATTCCAAAGTCTGGGTCTGGCCTCGGCTGATGTCGCACTTCACCCGACGTCATAGCTGCAGTTCTTCGGGTATAAAGGTATCAGCCGACGCCATTTTCCTCAGTGTTTCTTGCCCCAGATGCCAGGTGCCCTCTAGGAAGGCTAAATTTGGATAATTGCAAAAGTTTCCAAATAAGAAAGAGCAAATAAAAATAAACATGTATATACATATATACAAACAAATACACCATAATAGATTCCCCCAGCTAGCTAGAAGATGGGCAAATACCCTAGGAGTACCTCAGAGGGGAAGGAGGGAGGGTAATCCTGACTGCAGATGCATGCCTCTCGGACATCTACATTTATGGTAGGTACAAAACTGTACTATGTCCTTCAAGGATGCATCTGCAGTCCTTACAAATGGGTAGAATACCATAGCCAAACTGGGGGAGGAGGAGTAATAAGATTATGGTGTAGTTAAGATCCCTTGCAAAACAGCAGTGGCAAAACCTGCTCGGGATCTGGAGTATAAGGGTAGATTATAATGCTTGGCAAATGTATGCACGGAGCTCCAAGTAGCAGCCTCTAAAATGTCTTTGGTAGCCACTCCTCGTAAAAAAGCTGTGGTAGTGGCTGTAGCCCTTGTAGAGTGAGGTCTGATGTTTTCTGGAGTTTTCTTCCCATGGTAAGAGTAACAAAATCTAATGCAATTTCCTATCCACTTAGAGAATGTCTGTTTTGAAATTGCTTTTCCTTCCATTCCTGTTGCATATGCTACCAGTAGCTGGTCAGTTTTTCTATTGCTCTTGGTCCTGTCCAGGTAGTAACGCAATTGTCTATGTACATCCAAGGTATGTAACAGTCTTTCTCCCTTGTTCTGTGGGTTGGGGAAGAATGTAGGCAGGTGGATAGCTTGGTTTAAAGATACCCTGGAGACCACCTTTGGCATAAAAGTAGGATAAGTTCTCATGGACACTCTATCTTGATGGAAGATAAGGAAGGGCTGTACTGCCATTAATGCCTGTAGTTCAGAAACCCTTCTTGCTGAAGTGACTGCAAGCAGGAAAGCAGTTTTCCATGATAAGTACTGTAATTCTGCTGTTGCTGCTGGCTCGAAAGGAGGGAGTGTCAACTTTTCTAGCACAAAGTTCAAGTCCCATGCGGGCAATGGTGGCTTCCTAGGTGGCTTTACATTTTTAATTCCTCTCAGAAACTGCCTGAGCAGAGGCTGTGAGAAGACTGGAGGGTCCATGTTGTATTCTGCTGAAATAGCTGATGCATGAATCTTAATGGAAGAATAGGACAGGCCATTGTGGAAGAGCTCTGCCAAGTATTCCAGGATGTTAGCTAGGTTTACCAGTGACACATTTTCTCCTTTTGCTGCACTCCAAATGAGATATCTTTTCCATTTTGCTGAATATTTTTTTCTTGTTGAGGGTCTGCGAGCCTCCAAGATAATGTCTTTAACCCTTTGAGATAAATCTGGGTTATTTTGTCTTATGCAATGTTCCAGGCAGCCAGCTGCAGTGTTTTTAGGTTTGGATGCAGGGTTTTGAAGTTGTTCTGTGTTAACAGTAAGGGAACTAGGGGCAGAGGCCATATTTGTTCCCGAGACATACTCCTCAGTAATGGGTACCAATGCTGCCTCGGCCAGTCTGGAGCTATCAGGATGATCCTTGGACGGTCTTCTTTGATCTTCAATAGCACCTTGTGCATCAAAGGAAGAGGTGGGAATGCATATGCTGTCAGGTTTTTCCAACTGAAAGATAGGGAGTCCACCTTCCAAGCAAGTGGGTGGTATGCCCTCGTGCAGAATTTTTTCAATTGGTGGTTGTGTGGGGATGCAAATAAGTCTATTTCTGGTAGTCCCCATTTCCCTGTAATGGTTTTGAAGATGTCTGGATGCAGCATCCATTCGTGGGCATCCGTGGTAGTTCTGCTTAGGATGTCTGCTAGTATATTTTCTTTTCCTGGTACAAATATTGCTTGTAACTGAATGTTGAAGCTCAGGGCCACATTCCAGAGGTCCATTGCCATCCAGCATAGAGGGTATGAATCGTGCCTCCTGTTTGTTGATGTACCACATAACTGTGGTGTTGTCCGTCCTTATCAGCAATTGACCCTGTCAAGAAATGGTCTGAATGTCTGAATTGCCAGTTTTACTGCCAGCATCTCCTTTTGATTTATGTGTAGGTGCAGCTGGTCTTGAGTCCATAAGCCTTGTATGCACTTGTCCAACATGTGTGCCCCCCAACCGAGGTCTGAGGCGTCCGTTGTGATGGTCTGGCTTGGTTGAGGTCTGTGGAAGGGCAGTCCTTTGTTTGATTGACAGGCCTGAGCCCACCATTGGAATTCTTGCTTCAGGCATGGAATTATTGGAATTCGGGTTTCTAGGCTGTGCTTGTGCTGAGACCATAAATTCCTTAGGTACCACTGTAACTTTCTCATATGTAGTCTGGCATGTGGAATCAATATTATGCAGGATGCCATGTAACCCAGGGCTTGCAGGACTTTTCTTGCTGTTAGCTGGTTCTGCTTTGTTAATGCCATGAAGTAGAGAGGGAGGTGCTTCTGTTTTCTACTGTTAGGAATGCCATTTGGTTTGATGTGTCCAGCTCTGCACCCAAGAAGGTTATCCTTTGGGATGGTATCAGCCTTGACTTTTTTATATTGACTGTGTATCCCAGGGCTTGCAGTAGATTAATGACCTTTTTCAAATCTTTTGTTAATTTGTTTTTGTTGTCCGCTTGTAACAGGCAGTCGTCCAGGTAAGGGTAAATTTGAATTCCCTGAAGCCTGCAATGAGCCATTACTGATGCCAGGCATTTCGTGAATACTCTGGGCGCAGTAGATAAGCCAAAGGGCAATGCTGAGAATTGATCATGCTCTGATCCTGCAAGAAATCGGAGGTATCTTCTGCAATTTGGTCGTATGGGGACGTGCAGGTATGCCTCCTTGAGATCTAGAGTTACCAGCCAAGACTCCTTGCCCAGCATGGGAAGAAGCTGCTGTAGGGTCAGCATTTTGAATTTTGGAACAATGAGGTATGTGTTTAGAGCGGACAGGTCT
This sequence comes from Protopterus annectens, assembly GCF_019279795.1. Taxonomy (NCBI): domain Eukaryota; kingdom Metazoa; phylum Chordata; order Ceratodontiformes; family Protopteridae; genus Protopterus; species Protopterus annectens. The sequence goes on from NC_056730.1 coordinate 438,018,911, forward strand.
AGAATAGGTCTCCATTGGTTTTCTTTTCTTGGTACCAGGAAGAGTCTGGAGTAAAATCCTTGGCCCTGTTCCATAGACGGTACCCTTTCTATAGCTCTCATCCTTAGTAAGTGATTTATTTGTTGTAGAGCTTCTGTTTTCTGATTTGGAGGTAGGTTTGGCATTCCTCTCTTCCTTGGTAGAGTATGGAAGTGAAACCTGTAACCTTGGTCTATTGTCTGTAAAATCCATTTGTCTCCTGTGATGTAGTGCCAGTTTACTGAAAATAAGGCTAGCTTTCCGCCTAAGGGTGCTTCTAGTTGTTCCCTAGTAGGCAGTGCCAGAGCCAAGTCACTGTGATTGTCCTGTGGAAGTGGTGGTGGCTGGATCTGTGGCAGTACCTCGCTGGTTGTTAGCCTGCCACTGACGTCCCCTGTAGGCCCCTCTGGATTGACCCCTGCCTCTTGAGCGCCTATTCCTGCCTCTCTGGGCTCTGGAGGTGTCTGGAAAGGACCAATTCTTGGAAGGCCAGTTCCTACTAAACCTTGGAGGCTGGACCTGCAAGAAATCCTTGACTGTCTGGACAGATTTTGCTTTCTCTTCCACCTTCTTCAGCACCTGCTGTGCCGGGGAGCCAAACAAATTGAGCTTATCCATAGGAGCATCTAGGAGCTTTGATTTAACATGGTCTGGTAAGGACTGCTCTTTTAACCATGCATGTCTTCTGATCACTGTACCAGTCATAGCTGATCTAAAAGAAGCCTCCAGTGCATCATAGCCGCATTTTAAGGAATGATTACTGACCTGCTGAATGTTATGTACCATTTCCTGAACAGATTTTTGTCTAATGGTTCATCCGAGGACAGTTTTTTAGTTAACTGATCTAACATGAATTCCTGATACTGAATCATGTGGAATTGACAGTTTGAGGCCCTAGCTGAAAGAGTAGCAGAAGTGTAAACTTTTTTACCCCATCTCTCTAAGGCCCTAGATTCACTTTCAGAGGGGAGGGGGTTTTTGGCAGAGGTAGCTGCTACAGCCTTGGGTCCCTGGGAGATAGTTTCAGGATCTGCAAAAGGAGCCTTATACAAATGATAATGTGTGTCCGGAACCCTGTAGTACCTATCGGGCTTAGCAGGGGCCGGAGGAAGAGAATCAGGAGCAGTACAAGCATCATTAAATGCATCATCCACAACAGTAAGTACTGGAGGAATGGCTAAAGGCCTATGCTGTGGCAAATGCAAAAAAGTTCTAAGCCTTTTCCTAGAGTCTGAAAAATCCTGGCCCTGCCATTGAAATTGTTCCCTCATAGCATGCAAGGCTTCCTCAAAAGAAAATTCCTCAGGTGGAGAGGCAGAAGGAATGGACTCTTCTGCATCAGAGTCCTCATAAGGAGAAAAAGGGCCCTCTGGAGGATTTGTATTATCTGAATCATCAGAGGATTCATCTGAAGAAACTGGCTCAGGGGGCCCTGCTCTAGGCCTCTTCTCTGGAGGTGGGTGAGAGGCCCTGTCTGGGTGGGGTTGGGATCCCCTGATCAAAGAAATGAGATCCTCTGCTAGACTAAGCATTTGAGAACTAGAGCTAGGCCTGTGAGAGGGCGTCTTAGCAGGCACAGTTTTGGTAGATTTTGCTGCTTTAGCCCTGGCAAAAGCCTTAATCGACATGGATGCAGGGGCCTAGCAGCTCCACGTGCAGGAGTAGAAATATCTAAAGGAATAGTATCAGATAAATCCTGTGAACCTGCAAGAGCAGGTGGGATTTCAGTAGCAGATTCAGCCATGCTGGATGAGGCCTCGGAAGGAGGTAAGCTTTCGGCCGAAGGAAGAACCGTGGACTCGGTTTCAGCCGAAACCGAGACACTCATGTTATTTAACCGCGGTTTCGGCCGAAACCGCGGACCGCGAGTGTCGGTCCTTTTCCGTGCACTTTTTAGTTATTTGCGTAGTCGGAGTTTCCGACGGCATAATGTAAGCAAAAGCGGAGCCGAAAAACTCCTCAGCAAATTCCGACCGACGTCTAAGCGTCCGTCGGTTGAAAGAAGCACAGGCTAGACAAGCTGCTACGTCGTGGTCTGGGCCTAAACAAGGTAGGCAGTAAGAGTGGAAATCTTTATGAGGTATTTGTTTCCCACAAGTTAAACAGTTATTCACTTTTTCTGACATCGGCTGAGGCAAGAAAGAGTCCCCAATGGGGTACTTAGCTTTTTAGAAGTCTTCGGTAGTAGTAATCTCTGGTTCTGACCGACCGGCACTTGCGAACAGCTTCTGCTTCGGGCGCCACGCGGCAAGAAAGACTGGGGAAAATGGCGCCGGCTGATACCTTTATACCCAAAGAACTGCAGCTATGACTTCGGGTGAAGTGCGACATCAGCCGAGACCAGACCCAGGCTTTGGAATCCGGCCGACCGAAGGGCTGCCTGACGACAGGACAACCCATTTGTAAGGACTGCAGATGCATCCTTGAAGGACATCAGTGAAAATATATGAACAGAGGAAAAAAACAGAAACATGTCACTCAGTTAATCTGTGAAAGGAACTTCACTGGGGAGTCTATGACGAGGTATCCTTCCTACCTCTCTCAACATGGCTTTTTCTCTTAAGTTCCCATTCTGTGGGCGTCTGACCCAGAAAATGTTATGACATCATGCACCACAATAGGAAAGTTTGCCTATTCCCTAAGCAAGCATAATCTTGCAAATCAAATGAGAAGCAAAGCAACAACAATTTGGCAACTACAGTGTACAATGTATAAACGTTTATTTGCCAGCCTTAAAAGGAACTCTACAAGAAGATGAATGACATAACTTTCCAGATATTGGGGTGATGGGAGGTTGTCCTCACACATTAACGAAGACTGTTTAAGTTGTAAATGAAGCTGAAGACTTTCCTCACTGTCTTTTAGTGAAACATTTTACATGGTGTAATTTCCCCACAGACACACATGTTCTGGGAGAAAGAAGATGGAATACAGCCTAAAAGCAAATTCTCAGAAGGCTGAGTCCTACAGCAGTAAGGTAGTGAAGGATACTAAACTCCTGCAACCAAAATCCAAAGTATGTTTGTCGAAAGTAAGAACTAGTGAAAAACTGTCTGCAGCATGAATATCTGAAAAGGAGACGAGCCTAAAGAAAACACCAGAAAACATCTGGTTCATAGGTTAATTTGGCCTTTAACAGCACATTGTCCAAGAGATAGTATGATGCTGTATGCCAAAAGATAATGAATTTAGTATATACTAAGGGTTTGCTTATCAAATCTATAAATCATACAATCTGCATCACAGGCGATGCAATGAAACCAACGTACCTACCATAACTATAGATATGTGGGACCAGAACCATCTTTCGTTTTCCCTCAGGACTAAGGCAAGCAAAACTTAGACAGCCCTGTATTTTGTTAAATATTTGGATAAATAATCCAGATCTGCTGTAACTGGTTCCTGAAAAGTTCCCATACAGAAAACGTTAATCTGTTTCTGTGTGTTAGTCTACAGGAAGGATTCTGGATAGAAGTCAGAATATGGACAACACTGGATGGGAAAGCACATTCCATGGCCATCAATGGACCTGAAGAACCAATGTCATCAAACAAAGGAAGAGAAGATTTAGGTGAGGCTTGTCAGAGTTTTGTTCCAAGACTCCTGAATGGTGCCAGGTGGAGCGGCATCTCCCAACAGTTAAAAGCCAGAGGAAGGGGAAGTAAATTTACTACGGCAAAATGAGGTTTTGAAAATTACTCTGACCTTGCCCTAAATGCTTTTCTTCAGAAACACAAAAACAATCAGGAAGAAGTATTAAGAAGACTCAATGGCACTCTTGGAAGTGCATCCCAGGATGTCTGTCACTGCGGAGAGATTAGGGAGAAAAATATGTTGCTCTTGGAGCTGGTCGGGAAGGCAAACAAATCACAGCAAGACTTGCCCTAAAACAGGAAGACTGACTTTTGCACAGAAAGTCTGGGGACCTTTTTCTGTGGCCTCAAATAACTGATGAGATGGTCTTCCAGGTATGTGCATTGCTAACAGAAAGCAACACACTTGCCCATTCTAACAGACCCGCAGCTTTTTGACATAGGAAGTATTAATGCGCACCTCCCTGACTGATGATACACCTTGCCAATACCATACTGTCCAAGAAGATGGCTATGGTATTATGGGGAAGAGCATTGGAATGCCTGCAGGAGGAGGAGGACTGCTCTCTTCTCCTGGATACTGATGTGTATAGGCCTCTTAACATGACTAAGTCCCTTGGAATGTCTTTGCCCTGAACAATGCCTCCCATCTTAGGGCAGATATGCCTGTGCTGAATGCCTTACTTGGAGTGAATGAAAGGACTGTCCACAGCCAAACTGGGCTGGTAAAGCCACCAAGACATATATTGGTGGCAGACTTGTTACAATCATGAGTGTGCTGTCATAGGACCTATACATCATGACCTCTAAACCTTGAAGTTCCAATGCAGTATTATCATCTGATATCTTGCGAAATTTACTATGAATATCATTACTGTCAAAAAAAACCAAAACTCTAAGGCAGAGAGCTGCATTCACTCTTTAGGTGGAAATATGACAATTAATTTGGGTCTGAAATGTAATGACTGCCACGTGGCAGGATACTTATGCAAAATGAGGTGTCTAAGTGACATCTCACTAAAGTCCGTGCTTGTGATGGGCTCCTTATGGGATCTCATGGTGCTCACAGTGATCCCAAGGATAGGAAAACATGTAGTAGAGATCCACTTCATCTGAATTAATGGCTCCTAAGCTGAAGCAGCTAGGACCAGATTGTCTACATAAGGAAACACTTTGGTCCCAGACAGTCTCTCGAAGAGACATTACAACAGCCATACATTTGCTGAACACCAAGGGACTGTGGTGAGACCAGATGGAAAGTTCCTGAAATGAAAATGACTGGCTCATACCCTAAAGTGCAAGAAAATCATGCACTCCTTGACCATTTTCATGTGCAAGTATACCTCACAAAAGTCTAAAGATTACACCATCTTCATCTGACATACAGGAGGAAAAGTGACTGTACTGTGACATCCTGAGATTCATTCTTGTGAGGAAATGTCTGAGACCACAAAGATCCAAGACTAGACTAGACAAGCCTTCTTTGGAACCAAAAAGAACCTTGAAAAGTTTGTGGACACAGTCTGGTAGAACCTTTAGGAATGAGCTTTCTTCTAGAAGGCTGACTACGTCCTCTTTGGCTGCACCCTCCTGATGGGAAGGGATGTCTAGAATGGACAGTGACTGTCAAAGAAAAGATAGGAAGGGTTATGGTGCAGCCTCTAGATACAACTTCCATTACCAACTTGTTCTGTGTGATAGCCTCCCTCACAGGTAACAGGGGGACACAACTCCCAAATGCATTCAGAGTGGGACATCTGGGCAAGACCTAAGGTTCTGCTATTGGCTCCAAGATGGAAGGCTGTGGAAAGCACAGTTTTGTCAGCAACTTACCGCAAATGCAGACATCTGACTATGGCCATTGTTGCAATCATTACAAAGATCTCTGCTGCTGGCTGAGTCTGATGTCTGGCTTGACTTTCAGAACACAACACCCATTCCCCATGGTTAGAATGATGTCACCACGTATTGGACACCCTTAGTTACCTGGTATCGAAGTGACATCTGTTTGCATCATCTTCTGCACCATATTTAGTTCTTTCTTTTCTCCTAACAGAAGCTATAACCAAGATAAGACTAGCAGAAAATAACTTTCCTAGGGATTTAATCTGTGATCTGGAGAATCTAGGCACTCCTGATGGCCCTTGACAAGGGGATAGTGATAAAAAAGGGGGGAAAGTGGCTACTCACCTTGCTCCTTGTCATTTAAGATAGCAAAAGAGAACCCCATCCTTGCCCTTGAAATTACATTCAGCCTGTATTGTTTTGAAAAAACATAAGACAGATACCAAGGTGACTGGCTATACACTACTACACACTAACCCCTTTCAGAAAGGCAGAGGTAGTTGCTGTACCCCATGTAGAATGAGATCGGACTCTTTCCCGCAATGTCCTTTCATAAGCCTTGCAACAAAAGGTTATACAGTGCAATACCCATTTGGAAGTAGTTTACTTTGGCACTTCTGATCCTTTTTCCCCCTGCTTCGATAGAGTATGCCTCTCCCTTACCGAACAGTTTTCAGAATTACTGCATTTCCTCCTGAATATGTGCCTGTAAAAAGAAATCATTTAGATAGGGGTAGACATGGATGCCCTCAGTCCAGCAGTGTTATCACTGGGGCGAAATATTTTATAAAAACTCTGGAAGTAGCAGCTAAACCAAAGGGCAAGAAAGAAAACTGATAACAGTTACCCCTTGCCAGAACCCCCCCCCCCCGTATCGTTTGAAAATAGCAGAAGAGACATTTTTGAGGTCTACTGTCACCAGAAGAGCTACAAACCAAAGGGAGGCAAAAGAGCTTGCAGGGTTAAAATTAGAATTTTAAGAAGTCTAGAAATTGTTCAGCCTTGAAACTCTAGAATGGATCTCTAGGATTAGACTTTTTTTGGCACAAGAAATAATTTTGAGTAAAATCTTTCATCTTTTGCCCCAACGTAGCCTGGTTCTATACTCTCCTGTACTAACACTTCTGCTAGGAGACATGCAATTAGAACTTCCTGGTCTTTCAGCGCAGGTGGAAGGTCACAGTTTTCTGCTTTGGACAGAAAAAAATGAAGTCTGAATCTCTTGAAGATGTTTTGTAAACCCACTGGTCTATGGCTATGTCTGACCAATTCTAATGGAATGCTAGCCTTCCCCTATCCTGTAACATGTGGGTTACAGAAGTGGGAGTGGGGGTTAGTGTTTCTACGGACTGAAGAAGGCTGAAACAATCAAGAGGCTTCCTGCTGGGAAATGAGCCCTGAGGGTCCAGAGACCTCCATTTATCCTCTTGCTGTCAATTCCTCTCTGTATAATCCTTCTACCATTGAGCTGCTTGCTTTTAGTCCACCTCCAAATGTCAGGCCCTTCCTGAGAAAGTACAGTTGTGTACCTACCATAAATGTAGATGTTCGAGTGTATTCACTGTTGCAGTCATCACTCTTGGGGTTATCCTGCTGGCAGGCTACCCTCAGTCAGCCAGAATTCCAAAGTCTAGGTCTGGCGTCGGTTGCTGTCACCTCTTCCCTGATGTCAGTGTGCCAGGAGTATAAAAGCAGCCGACGCCATTTTCTTCAGTTTTTCTTTCCCCAGATGTCAGGTGCCCCAAATTGGTAGGCTGAAAAATATGCCAATAAGAAATGCATGCACAAAAATAACATTTCCTTCACCTACAAGAAAATACACCAAAAAGGTTGTATAGGATAGAGAAGTGCAGATAAGTCCCAGCAAAGAGAAGGGGGATGGTGGGTGGGTAACCTGGACTGCAACAGTGAATACACTCGAACATCTACATTTATGGTAGGTACACAACTGTACTATGTTCATCATGTTTCACTGTTGCAGTCATTACTCTTGGGTAGAATCCCAAAGCTGAGGATGGGTGGCTGGGCTAAATAGGATTAGGAGAGGCTAAGAGGCCCTGCAGAAATGCAGTGGCGAAGCCTGCTCTGGACTTAGAGAGGCAAGTGGTAGTGCTTTGTAAAGGTGTGCACTGAACTCCAAGTTGCAGCCTCTAAGATATCTTTGGTTGGTACTCCTCTGAGGAAGGCTGCTGAAGTGGCTGCTGCTCTGGTGGAATAAGGCCTAATGCCCTTAGGCACTGATTTGCCATGTTGAAAATAGTAGAAACGGATGCAATGGCCTATCCATTTAGAAATAGTCTGTTTTGAGATCGCCTTTCCTTGTGATCCTGCAGCATATGACACAAAGTTGCTCAGTCTTTCTGAAAGCTTTAGTTCTGTCCAAGTAGAAGTGCAACTGCCTGTATATGTCCAAAGAAGGCAGAATTTTCTCACCCTTGTTCTGTGGATTTGGGTAAAAGGCAGGCAAGTGAATGGTTTGGTTGAGGGCCACACTGGACACCACCTTAGGCATAAATGTAGGGTTTGTCCTCAGAGAAACCCTGTCTGGATGAAAAATGATGAAAGGTTCCACAGCCATGAGTGCTTGTAACTCCGAGACTCACCTTGCAGAGGTTATTGCTAGGAGCAGAGCTGTTTTACAGGATAAGAATTTTATATCTGCTGTTGATGCTGGCTTGAAAGGAGGCAGCGTGAGTTTTTCCAAAACATAACTGAGGTCCCAGGCCGGAATTGGTGCTCTCCTTGGAGGCCTAATGTTTTTGGCCCCTCTGAGGTACTGCCTTATTAAAGGATGAGAAAAGATAGGTGGTTCCGTATTGTAATGGGCTGAAATGGCAGAGGCATGAATCTTAATTGATGAGAAAGAAAGGCCTTTGCTCAGCACCTCAGTTAGGTATTGTAAAATCTGAGGAATATTTGGTACAGACGTGTCAATGCCTTGGTTCCTGGTTCCAAGCACAGAATCTCTTCCATTTTTCTGCATAAGATTTTCTGGTACTGGTCCTCCTGGCCTCCAAGATAACATCAATAACAGCTTTTAAAAGAGGAGTGTTCTGAATGGCTACATTATCCGCCATGCTGCCAGATTTAAGGTCCTGAGTTGGCTCTGCAGGATCTGATTGCTTTGTTGGGTCAGCAAGTGAGAAGTTTGAGGCAATATCCATGCTGGACCTTAAGACAAGCTCTTTAGGATTGGGTACCAGTGCTGGCGTGGCCAGTCTGGTGCAATCAGTATCACTTTTGGCTTCTCTTGTCTGACCTTTAGGAGTACTCTGGGAAGGAGAGGCAGTGGGGGAAAAGCATATACTGTTAGATTTTTCCAGCTGAATGATAGGGTGTCCACTTTCCATGCTTGCTTGTGATAAATCCTTGTGCAAAATCTCTGCAATTGACAGCTGTGAGGGGAGGCAAATAAATCTATGTCTGGGCATCCCAATTTCCTTATTATCATGCTGAAGACTTGTGATCCAGTTTCCATACGTGGGGATCCATGAGGTTTCTGCTTAGTTTGTCTGACAGAGTATTTGTTTTTCCTGGCAGGAACTGTGCTTGCAGGTGAACTTGAAATGCCAATGCTGTGTCCCATAAGGTCATTGCTTGTCTGCAGAGGGGGTAGGAATGTGTACCTCCCTGCTTGTTTATGTACCACATGACCGTAATGTTGTCTGTCTTTATCAGTAACTGTCCTGGATGAAGTAGGTCCTTGAAAGCTGTCAGGGCATTTTGAACAGCTAGCATCTCTTTTTGATTGATGTGAAGATGCATCTGGTTTGCAGGCCATGTGCCCTGAATACATTTTCCTGCCATATGGGCCCCCCAGGCATAAACTGATGCATCCGTTGTCAGTGTCTGTCTGGCTGTGGGTAAACTGAATGGCAGACCCTTGTTGTGGTGACAGGCTTCTGCCCACCATTGAAACTCCTGTTGTAGGCAGAGAATGAGTGCAATTACTGCCTCCAGGCTGTGGCAATGCTGAGTCCAAACACTTTTCAGATACCATTGTAGTTTCCTCATATGCAGTCTGGCATATGGAATTAGTAGAATGCAGGATGCCATGAAACCCAAGGCCTGCAGGATTTTTCTTGCAGAGAAGTGGGTTTTTGTTGCCAATTTCTTGAAGTAAGCAGTCAGTTGCTTTTGTTTGTCTGGCGTGAGATAAGCCATCTGGGCAGTTGTATTTAAGCTTGCACCCAGGAAAATTATCTCTTGAGAGGGCACTAGTTTTGATTTATTTTCATTTACTGTGTACCCTAGGCCAATTAGTAATCTTTTTACAAACGCCAGATGCTTTAGACGAGTGTCTTTGTTCTCTGCTTGAATTAGGCAGTCGTCCAAGTAGGGACATATTTGAATTCCTTTTTGTCTGCAAAACTCAATTACTGGTGCCAGGCATTTTGTGAAGACCCTGGGCACAGTAGATAAGCCAAAGGGCAGTGCAGAGAATTGGTAATGCATTGTGCCAGCTATGAATCTGAGGTATCTTCTGCAAGATTGTCTGATTGGGACATGCAGGTATGCCTCTTTTAGGTCCAAAGTTATGAGCCAAGCCCTCTTGCCCAGCATGGGCAGTAGCTGCTGTAAAATCAACATCTTGAATTTTGGAACTTCCAGAAACGTATTTAGTATAGACAGGTCCAGTATTGGTCTCCAGGTTTTAACGTATTTAGTATAGACAGGTCCAGTATTGGTCTCCAGGTTTTGTCCTTCCTGTGTACTAGGAAACGTCTGGAGTAAAATCCTTGCCCTTGCTCATGTTGTGGAACTTGCTGAATGGCCCTCATGTCCATGAGGGCTGTAATTTGCTTTTTGTGCCTCTGCCCATTGATTGTGTGGCAGGTCTGGCATGCCCTTTGACCTTGGTAGAGTGTGAAAATGGAACCTGTAGCCTTGGGACACTATGTTCAGGACCCATTTGTCTTGGGTAACCATTTGCCAATTTGATGAAAAAAGTGTTAGTTTTCCCCCTAAGGGGGCTGTCAAAAGAAAACTGCTTGGAACTGGTAAAGGAAAGTCATTGGGACTGTTTCCTGTAAGGTTGTGATTTGTCTTCTCCGCTTTTGGAGGTAGGAGCACCCCACTGTTTAGGCCTGTATGAGCCTTGGGACTGAGATCTGCCTCTGGGATGCCTGTATCTGCCTCTTTGTGATCTGTCTGACACTGGAAAGGACCATTTTTTTTGAAGGCCAGTTCCTGCTAAACCTGGGTGGCTGTACCTGTAAGAAATCCTTGACTGTATGCATGGATTTTGCTTTATCCTCCATTTTTTTTCAACACCTCTTCTGCTTTAGTATCAAACAAAGTATCATGCTGTAATGGTGCATCTAATAATTTTGCTTTAACATGATCAGGCAGATTCTGTTCCTTTAACCAAGCATGCCTTCTAATAAAAGAACCTGTAACAGCAGCCCTGCAAGAGACATCCAGTGAATCATAACCACATTGCAAAGTATGCTTTCCCACTTTTTCAGTTGCATGCAATACATCCTGCAATTCCTTGTTCTCAGAACATTCAGTATTTGTCAACATTTTCTGTTTAAGCAGTGACATTAAATATTGTTGATATTTAAGCATATGAAACTGACAATTTAAAGCCCTTACAGCCAGGGTAGCAGAAGTGTAGACTTTTTTCCCCATCTGTCTAGAGCCCTAGAATCTCTATCAGAGGGAACAGGGTTTTTTGCAGTGGAAGCTTTACTCCCCTTGGGACCCTGAGATATATAATTTCTGGGTCAGCAGCGGGGTTTTATATAGGGATTTATGAGAATCCGGGACCCTGTAGTATCTGTCTGGCTTAGCAGGTGCAGGAGGTAAAGAGTCAGGGGACAGGCCGGACTCTGAAAATACATCATCTACAACGTCTAGAACAGGTGGAATAGCAAGGGGTCTGTGCTGAGGAAGTAGCAGAAAGTCTCTGAGCCTTTTCTTAGATTCAGAATAATCTTGGCTCTCCCAGTGGAAATGCTCCCTCATAGTATGCAGGGTTTCCCCAAAAGAATAATCCTCAGGAGGAGAGGCTGAAGGAATGGATTCTTCAGCATCAGAATCCTCATAGGGAAGCATGGAGTAATCCTGTTCAGAAGAGGAATCAGAGGAAGTAGATAACTGATCAGAAGAATCATACTCTGTGTCTCTTGCCTAGGCCTCTTATCAGGAGGGGGATGGGAGCCCCTGATCAAAGTAATTAGGTCTTCGGCCATTTTGAGCATCTGTTTTTTAGGCATGTAAGTCTGAGTAGGAGAATGCTGTACTTGTTTCTTTGTCTTTAGAGCTGCTTTAGTCTTTGAAGCTGAAGATGGCTTAATATATAGTTGTGTAGGTCTGAAGACACCCTCAGAAGGCTCTGGACCCATCTGAGGGAATGATTTCCAAGTGTCCAATACCTTGAGTATCCAGAAGCCCAGTCGGCTCCACGTGGGAGTCGGTAGCAGCCTGTGGCTCTGAGGTAGCGGGTGCCAGGGGCTGCGAAAGCGCCTCACTGAGAACCGGCGAACCGGCAACTGGCCTAGTAGAGGCTTTGTCATTGGTTTTGGACCTCGGATGCCTATCCTTGTCCTTGCGTTTTTTGTAAACTCTGGTTGTCGGCTGGTCCGACGGCATTATATAATTAAATCTTCGGCCAAAGTAATGAAATGCAAAATCGAACCAACGCTTGATAGTGTGTTGGTTAAATCTAGCACAAAACCGACAGCTAGCAACGTTGTGATCAGGGCCTAGGCAAGGAATACAATAAGAGTGAAAATCCTTATGAGGTATTTGCTTCCCACAAGAAATACAATTGTTAACTTTTTCTGACATCTGTCTGGAGCAAGAAAAAAGTTTCCCCAATGGGGTACTTGGCTTTAATGAAGACTTCGGTTCTGAAATTCGGATTTGAAAACCTCAGGAGTCAGCCGACCGGCACTTGCGAACTGCTTTTGCTTCGGGCACCGCGCGGCAATAAAGACTGAAGAAAATGGCGTCGGCTGCATCTTTTATACCCCTGGCGCACTGACGTCAGGGAAGAGGCGACAGCAACCGATGCCGGACCTAGACTTTGGAATTCTGGCCGACTGAGGGTAGCCTGCCAGCAGGATAACCCCAAGAGTAATGACTGCAACAGTGAAACACAATGAACATCACTGATTTCAACTATACCTGAAAACTGCAAAATGAAACATTTTTCCCCTTGTCTACATTCTTTTGAAAACCTTATAAGCAGATAGTTTGAACAGTTAATCCTTACACAGGAGGCATTATGGGGTAGAGAGTCCATTTCCAACAGTTTATATAGATGAACAAGCCTGGGGCTGCAACCCTGGATGATGCAGCCACAGCATCTTTCCCACATCTCAAGGTACGTCTGCCCAGCTATATACTAGTCTGGGCTTGAATAAGAATTGCCTTCAATGTTCTGTCCTGACCTCCCCCCACCCCAAAAATGATCTTGGAATTGCATGAGGAAAATGCTCCTGGTAGTTCATAATGTTGGTTTAAATCCCCGAAAGCCAGGGTTGATGAGGTATTCACTTTCTTTCCAAATCAGTCAAGCAACTTGCTATCACTGTTAACGGGAAGTGTGTTATGACCTGTGCTCAGTCTTGCTCCCTTTACAGTTTCCAAGTAAATTGCAATTTGATCTGCATAAAGAATTTGTGAGCATCCTGCACTCTATAAAAATGGTCAGGCCTCTTAGCGGGAGAGAGAGTTAGGAGTCTGGCTAAAAGGTTGTATGTGAAGAGGGCTTCCTAGAATGGAGGAGTAGCTACAGGTTTAGGAGACCCTAGTCCCAGAAAATCCTTGCAACTTTTCTGACAAGCAGAGGTGCTTATTTACTGCCCTGAAAAGTAACAGAACATTTCCAAATTAATTTTCTTAAGGGAGGGGGAGTCAGAGGCCAAATTATTGTAACAGTCCATGTCAAAAGCCACAAGGAAGAAAGCCGTGACTTCCAATCCAGTTCCTCTTCCTCCTCAGTGAAACAGAAATTTTGAGTCTCTCACAAGACAGATCTCCCCCTCCTTTTGAGTGGAGGGACTCCAGATACTAAGGGAATATCAGAATCTGTCTGCAGGCTGCATAAAAACTGAAAGACACTCTGAGACAATGTAGCACAGTTCTGGGAGGGAATGTGAGTAGATGTAGTAGCAATCAACTATCAGGAGGCAGCTAGTCAGATCTGTCTGCATATGGGGTGGAACGAAGAATGCCAAGGATTTGTGAATCCAATGGATCAAGTCTCTGGGTTCAGATTTGTGGATAGCCATAATCCTGAACAACTACTGTGGGGAATTTGCTTAAAGAAAAAAGAAAAAAAAAAAAAGGAAGAAGAGTTAAATGCTGCTCCAGGGAGGACTTGTGTCAACTCTTACCTAACAGAATTATGGGCTCATTTTCTGGTCTTGTAGAACATGTTAGGAGTCAAAGGCATCATAAAGGGATGATGCCAGAAGCTTTTGTTGTGACAGATGTCAGGGCCACAGGCTGCTTGACTATCTCTGTGGAGATAATGCTCTTGGACTGAATGAATGGTCTACACAGCCTTCTTTTTTGGTCATGTCTCATCTTGTATTTCTTTTTGAGAGGGATGTGAATGTTGCCTTACTGCTTTTGCTCCACAGATGTGGCAGATTAGCTTAAAGACGAGAGACTTTTTTTGGTCTGGTATTGCTGGAGGGCCTTCCTTCTGCCTTGTCTTCAAAATCATGGGATAAAAACTTTGACAAATATAACTGATGACACTGTCCTTGGCATCTAGGCAATAAAAGTACCAAGCAATCTTTATGCAGTATTTGAAGTCTGCAGGCATACTCATTTGCTTTACTTGGGGAGGAAATGTCCCAGACCATCATGCACATTATTCAGTACCCAGAGATCTACTTCTATAAGTGTGCTAAGCACAATAAGTAGTACTTTTAAATTAAAATAAAAAGTTCTACAAGGGGCATTTGTGATTGCCCAACATTCTGAAGTCGTAGGCCTGGACTAAAGCTGGAAGGCAACACAACTTCTTGATGTGAACATAAAATATGGGAGGAAAGAACTGAAAATAGGACAGGCAGGTGTGGCACGCATAACAGGTACATGAGGGTGCCCGAGGTTAAGGTGATGTCAGTCTAGCTACACGGATAGAGTGCTCAACCTTGAAAGATGACTGACGCATCACAGCCAGCCAGCAGTAGAGATCTCTACAGACAAGACTGCAACAGCGATTCACATGAACCATCCCAGACTCGTAGCTTCTGTTCTGGAACTTACTGTATCTGTGCTGGTATCTGTCAGAATGTTGCCTGAAGTCTTGTTTCTGGTTGCTGTTAGACCAGGACTTCCAGGCACTTTTTTGATCATGGAAGAATGGCCACCGAGAACTGGAGAACTTGATGCCAATAACTGAGAGTATCTTTCCCTTCCTGTTCACTCTTCTAGAGCTTGGCTTTTACTTTAGGACCAAACAATATAGTATCATTAAAACAGGCATTAGCAAAGAATGCTTTGAAGTTTTTCAGTAAAACTATACTATCTGAACTAAGTACATGTACCAATGGCTATTTCCCGTCTCAGATGCTTGGGCTGCTCCACTGATTCTACTATAGTATAGACTACATGTATGGAGAGATTGGAAATTGCTTACATAGCTGCCACATCAGAGTTTAATTTCCTGCATTTATCTCCATTTGGCAAATATGATTCACAGTGCATCTCATCTGCCAAGAATGCTGAAAGCCTACAGATTGTTATTTATATCTGGGAAGGGAACAATGGTAAGTTAACATTACAATTTGTGCAAGTAGGAACATAGGTTTTAATGTGCACTTTGGCAAAGGTAAACCTCAACTTAAAAAAATAAATAAATAAATAAATACAGGTAATGCCAGTGGGCACTGCCACTGATTTAAGGCATTTGCTTCTATTTGGAGGGGTAAACACTGTTTTGGGAACACAGTACCTAATTTTGAGCGTTTCTGTGAGTTAAAAAGATGTTAGAGGTTTGAAAATAAGAAGTTATGTACTCACCATAACGTTCCATCTGAGTAGATAAACTTTGTCAGAAACCTGTGGGTATCGGATCTGAGCCGGCAGTTTTCAACAGCTTAGATCCGAGCTCCTAGCTCCTCCCTCTACCCATAAACCCCTGCCAACCCTGACTGACCTCAGATCAAGTTTGCCCCCAAGCAGCAACTACTACAGATTTACCAATTTCAAATGTCATCTCTGAAGACAGCAAAAGTGAATGATGGAAGGTCAGGGGGAAGGAGGGGGGGGGATGGTTGCTGACAAATTAAGTTTATCTACTCAGATGGAACGTTATGGTGAGTACATAACTTCTTAATCTGAAGTAGTTAACTTCATTTGTGCAGCAACCTGTGGGACAGAGTCCCCAGCTACCTGAATCTTGGGCGGCCATCATAGAAGGATGTCCCGGAGCACTGCAGAGGCTGCTCTCCCTCTGGAGATAATATCCAGCTTATAATGGTTGATAAAGGTATGAGATGAGGCCCAAGTGGCGGCTGAACAAATATCATCTAAAGGAACCCTGGATCTAAAAGCAGCAGAGGTAGACATAGATCGGGTAGAGTGGGCACGGACTCCCTGAGGCGCGGGCCTACCAGAACTTTCATAAGCCAAAAGAATACATTGTGAGATCCATCGAGACAACGTAACTTTGGATACCGATTTTCCCCAATTCTTTTTGGTAAAGGAGACGAACAACTGGTCGGATTGCCTATGACCAGATGTTCTATGAATATAGAATCTAAGTTGTCTATGCACATCCAACGAGTGTAATTTGTATTCTCCTTTGTTGTGATAGTTGGGAAAGAAGACTGGCAGATTAATGGACTGGTTGATATTAGATTCAGAAGCAACCTTAGGGAGAAAGGAGGGATTGGTCCTGAGGTAGACTATCCTTGTGGAAGGTTAGATACGGGGGTTTGACACAAAGGGCCTGAATTTCAGAAACTCTTCTGGCAGAAGTAATGGCGACGAGAAAGGCCGTTATCCAAGACAAATACTTGAGTTCCACTGAAGCTGCAGGCTCAAAGGGGGGAGCTGTCAAAGCCTGAAGCACTAACGACAAATCCCAAGGAGGTACCACTTCCTTCACCGGAGGTCTGAGCAGGAATGTGCCCTTCAGGAAGGTCTTGCACAGCTTAGAAGTGATCAAGGGATGCAGATCATGTCCGACATGGTAGTGAGAGATAGCTGCTAGTTGAACCTTGACAGTGAAACAGCTAGCTCCCTGGTGAAATAATCCTAATAAGAAGTCTAGCACCACAGGTAAAGGAGCTGTGAAGGGATCCAAGTTTTGACGTTCTGCCCAGATAGAGAAACGTCTCCATTTGCTACTGTAAACCTTCCTAGTAGAAGGCTTATGGGCTGCAACTAGAATAGCTTTGACTGGGGAAGAGATGCCGGGAGTCCTGGCTAGGAGTGGAACTGGAGCAGCCAAGCTGTGAGCTTGAGGCTGTCCAGGTTCGGGGTCGGAAAACCCAGGGGGTGGGAGATCAGATCCGGGAGGGATCTAGAATCCAAGGAGGATTCACCAGATGAGACCAAAGGTAAGGAAACCAGGTTTGACGAGGCCAGAATGGGGCAATGAGGATAATACTGCTCCCCAACCGACTGGCTCTCTGTAGAAACGTTAGCATCAGGGGGAGAGGTGGATAAGCAATAAAGCAGACCGGGAGGCCAAACATGCACCAGAGCATCTCTCGGGGATTCCCCGACTTGGGGAATTAAAGCGAAATAGCTGTTGCATTTGGTGTTTGAGGGAGAGGCGAAGAGATCGCAACAGGGCTGCCCCCATTTGGCAAAAATCTGATTCGCTAACTGTGGATTGAGAGACCACTCGTAAGGGGAAAGGATGGTGTGACTGAGTTTGTCCGCCAGGATGTTGGACCATCCCGGAATGTGCGTTGCAATGAGAAAACGGTTGGTGGAGATCGCCCATTCCCACACTCTCATGGCCTCTCGACAGAGTGGGTAAGACCTGGTTCCCCCCTTGTTTGTTGATGTACCAGACAACCGACATGTTGTCCATCTGGATCGCAATCGTCCCTATGGGAAGAAAGTCCTGAAGTGCTTGCAACGCTAACAGCACTGCCCTCATCGCTAGGACATTGATATTGAAAGAGGTCTCCGTATCATTCCACGTGCCTTGGACAGTCCTGCCCGAAGAGTGCCCCCCTCACCCGAGGCGGGAGGTGCCCATGGTCACCGTGGCCAGGGGAGGGGCCATAGAGAAGGGGCATCCCGTGTGGAGATCCGGAGATTGCAGCCACCACACGAGAGCCCTCTTGCAAGCCCTGCTGAGGGAAATGGGATGACTCAGAGGGTAGTGAAGAAAAGACCACTGGACTTGGAGGGTCCACTGTAAGACCCTCATGTTGAGACGTGCCATAGGTAACAAGTTGATTGCCGCTGCCATAGAACCTAGAGCCCTCAGGACCAACTCCGCCGGAGGAGATGAAGATAGAAGGATGGCCTGCACATGAAACCTCAGGGTTCGAAGTCTCTCTGGGGTTAAGAAGGCTACAAGATTGATTGTGTTTAACCTGGCCCCGATGAAATCTATGAATCAGGTCGGGGTGAGAGCAGATTTGTCTATATTTATTGTGATCCATAGCCAGGGAGCAAGGCGAAGAAAATGATCCCTGGCTGTACAGAGTAGATGCCTTGTCGAGGCGGTCAGGAGCCAGTTATCCAGGTATGGAAAAACCTGTATTCCCTGGAGACTCAGGTGGGCTGCTATCAATACTAACACTTTGGTAAACACCCTGGGGGCTGAGGTGAGACCAAAGGGGAGAGCCCTGAATTGGTAATGACTGGCCCCTAGCCTGAAGCGGAGAAACCTCCCGGTTCGTCTGTCCATTTGAATATGGTAGTATGCATCCTTGAGGTCTATCGAGCACATCCAATCATTCTCCCGTAATAGGGGGAGGAGAATAGATTGAAGAGTGACCATCTGGAACTTTTCTTTGGTTACTGAAAGGGTCAAAAGGGAGAGATCGAGGATTGGCCTCAAGTCCCCCGTCTTTTTTGGCACCAAAAAGAACCTGGAGTAAAAACCCGATCCGAGCTGGTCTGGGGGGATGTGTTGGATGGCTCTTTTTTCTAGGAGCTGCCGGATTTCCACAGTTGCGACCTCCCTCTGATTGGGTGGGACATCGGGGAGGTGTTTGGGGAAGAGAAGAGGGCAAGAGAAGGGGATCTGGTAACCTCTGGATATGATGCGAAGCACCCAAGCGGTCTGTCTTGATGGACTCCCAAGCTGCCAGGTGCCTCGAGAAACGCCCGCCCGACTGCCTCCACAGTGGAGCAGTCGGGCAGCCTTTCAGGGCTGTTGCGTGGGCCGATCAGAGAAAGGTTCTCTGGACCCAAAGTTCTTTGGGCCCCTCTGCCTCTAGGGCGGCATCCTCCCTGTCCTCCTCTGCCGCGGAAGGACTGGGGGTCCGGAGTGGACTGGGATTGTTGTGACTTCCGGAACCACATCTTCTTCTGTCCCTTTTGGTTCTTGGAGAAGGACCTCTGGGGAGCAGAGAAGCAGACTCCGACGGCAGATGTCTTCCCGTACTTTTCGCTCTGGACCAAGGTGTCGCGAACAGTCTTCCCAAATAGGGAAGAACCATCAAAAGGGGCATTTGCGAAAGACACCTTGAAGGGTTCCGCGAAATCACAATGCCAGAGCCAGGCCTGACGCCCCATGACGGGACCTGCTCTGCTGGCTCTAGCGGCTCTTTCCGTGGCATGGGATAGTAGCCGCATAGAGGTATTGGAAATGGACCTAAGAGTGGCCATACGGGTGGAGTACAACTGTTTGTCCTCCGCCTACATGGACTCCGGGGGCGATGCAGCGTATTCTTTCATAAGATCCCGCTGCAGCCAAATAAAGTGTGCCATGTAGTTCAATGACCTCACCGAGAAGGACGCTGAACTAAACACCTGCTTCCTTAGGCGGTCCATCGCTCGGGACTCCTTGCCCAGGGGGTGGACCGAGGGGCTCTCCTGAGCTAGTTCCCTCTTTGTGGCCACCGCCATCAACATGACATCTATGGGGGGACCCTTGCTCCAGTGGGGCCTGTCGGAAGGGGGACTGAGGATCCTGTCAGGGCGTTTCGGGACTGGCTCCACAGTGTCCGGCTCCTTCCACGCCCTGGTGGTAATCAGGTCCACCAGGGGGTCGGCCGGAGGGGACACCCAAGAGGTAGAAGGGGCCTGCTTCAAATGCCTCCAGGAATACGGCTTTGTCCGAGGTCGGCTTTGGGGCAGACCACCCCCCTCTGATCCTAAGCATTTCCATGATGTCCCCAAAGGGGACATCCTCGGGGGGGTGACCTTGGGGAGCCTTCCCCCTCCTCCAAATCTGCGTCTTCGGTTAAGGACTCAGGGGAGTCCAAGTGCCTCCTCCTGCACTTCCGCTTGTGGGGGATCTCCTCGGGGGGGGGGGCTGTCCGAAGAGGACTCACCAGCAACATCCTGTTCCAAGGGAAGGACCTGGGACATTGAAGCAGGCTGTCCCTGGGGCCGGGTGATGGAAGTCAGACCCAACAGAGAAGGAGTGCGGGGTGGAGCTGTGGCAAGGACCGGGGACCTGGAAGCAGTCGACAGAGCCCTCTCCACCACGTCGAACGCCGAGGGAGAACCGCTCTTTCTGGGATCCGAGAGCAGGCCCTCACTCGGATCCGACAGGCAGATCGGAACCGGCGCCAAAGCAATCGGATCCGACAGCCCAGTATGCTCCGACCTGCACGGCGCCGAAGGCATACTGAAACCCTCGGATCCGAAGCTCAGCCCTCGGCTCCGAGAGCTCGGATCTGCCAAAAACGGACCCGACAGGCACGAGGGAAGAGTCGGCGACGAAGTACCCGAGACTATCGGCACCGACCCACCCCCGGTTCCAAGGCTGCCCGGCTCCGAAGGCTCCGAACCCGGGAAGCAGGACGAAGAAGGAGCTATCGGGGCAAAGAAAGGGGTCGAGCTCCCCCACAGAGGGGGGGAGGCAGGAGCACTCCCATCTGCAGTTGGGCCTGGAGGAATCTTCGCATCATCCGGACCAAGTCTGTGTCGGAAAGGCTACGTGTAGATCTCGAAGAGGCCACAGAGGCGGGACGGGAGTGCCGCCTCGATGACCTCGAAGGAGATCAGGTCTCCCCCTCCTCAGGACCCAGTGAAAAACAAGGGGACCGGATCCGAGAAGGAGGAGACCGGGAAGCCCTGGAGGGAGAAGACCGCTTAGCCGAGGGGCCGAAGCAGAGGCCTCGGCCCTCCGCTTGTGGTGCTTCTCCCTCCTCTTTTCTTTCCTGGCCTCCCTCTCCTCCGGGCCTACAGCGGGAGGTTGAGTTCCGGCCGGGGGGAGAGAGGCAGGAGTGGCTGCTGCCGAAGCCGCGGAGGTAGCCACGGTAGGACCGGAGGCCGAAGCCGAATCTGGGGGCAAGAGACCCGCCAGGATCAGCTTGGATCTCTGGTCTTTGAGTGCCCTGGGGTTGAACGCCATGCAGATGGTACACCCAGAGGAAAGGTGTCCAATCCCAAGGCACAGAACACACCAAGTGTGGCCATCAGCCGGTGAAAGCTTATTGCCACACTCGGTGCACTTCGAGAAGATAGGTTTTGGGGCCTCAGACATTTTAAACTAAAGAAACACACACGCTAGGCCCCAACACACACACACGCAGACCCTAACGAACCAGCAAGGGAGAGGGAGGGAAAAAAAATATAAACTAAAGAAGATTTAAGCTAAGGGAAACAGGTACGGGCCTAACACATAATACTCACACTAAAGTATAGAAAAAGTAAAAAAAAAAATGTTCTATTTTTTTTCTCTCACAGAAACCACTACGACGGAGCTCAAGAATCCAGCTGCTGACAACAATTGCGGCAAACTAGATCTGGGGTCAGTCAGGGTTGGCAGGGGTTTATGGGTAGAGGGAGGAGCTAGGAGCTCGGCTCTAAGCTGTTGAAAACTGCCGGCTCAGATCCGAAATAGGATCCGATACCCACAGGTTGCTGCACAAATGAAGTTAACTACTTCAGATCACTTTTTTGAGTGTTTGTATTGAAAAGAAAAATCAAGGAAAATATGACACGTTCAAATACCGATAAGAACAAAACTGCATACAAAGCTCAGCATACAAAACATGTGCATTTAAACAAGCTAGGCACATGTTCAAGAAAACCCCTTGTGTATATTATATAGACGTGGAAGCAATATCTATTTTTTTAATCAGGTAACAGCCACTTTGTCAACATTGACATGGAAAGTAAATGGCTTTACAGGTATGGACAAAAAGATGAGAGTACTGAATTATATTAAGTGTAGATTACAAAGAGCAATGCTACAGGAGCTGCACAAGGATAGAAAAAACGTGAATTTGACAAAGGATTTCAGGGTGAATATTCAACAGAGCAGAAGGGCCAATGGAAAAGGGGAGTGGTAATACTGACTGCGAGAGAGGATTCCAAAAATAACAGAGGGGGAAAGACAGCAGCAGATTTGTGGTAGTGATGTTTTACTGGTAGGGGAGGAGGATTACACTGGCATTTAATTCATTCCACTTTGAACTATTATGGAACTTATTTTAGGAGAAATAAGCTTTCAGCAGGGACTTGTACTTGTAGGCAGTGACTGGAATCTAATTTGCAATAGTCAGAATGCATCACTGAGACCTAAAAAGGAAAATATAGCAAAAAGGCTGCATATCTGAAGACGTACACGAGAATATCTGGCATGGAAGATGTGAATTCAGTAGCGGAAGTTTGCACAACATTTACAAATTATTTCTCAAGCTAGGATAACTAGACTTGACTGGAAAGAAATTATATTTCATAGGAGCATTTGTACTTAAAGACTTCAAACCCATCCAATAACTACACCAGATCATGCACCAATAAAAGCTAAGATAACATTGGGTAATATAAAAAGTGAGATACTGGTGCTTTCCTATTTAGCTATTAAAAAAGAGGAATTTGAGGACTGGGTAGTATATATGATTCAAAAGTTATTAAGGAAGATAGAAATTACTTCAGAAGGGAGAGCAAGCGAGTTTAAAGTGAAACTGGAATTTAAAAACATGCCAGAAATAAGAGCTTAAAGTACGACCAAAAAAGGAGAACTGTAACTAACAGGAATAGGAGCGACTGTGGAGTGCTAAAGGGAAATAAAGGAGTATTTTGGTAGTATACATGACTTTAAAAGTCTGTAGTGAAGCAACATTTTAGCTAACTTTAGGGTGCAAACATTTTAGTACAATGACTTGGGTAAAAGAAAGCAGAAAAAGTTCCAGCCAAACTTGGGGAACCCATAACAAGAAATATAACCAGAGATCCTATAGCAGTAATAGAGGACATCTGCATAAAGTAGAGGAAAGGAGAACAAAAGAAAAGGCATTAATGGATACAGTTGTGGTCTGTTAATAAGGACTGCTGTACTATAGCTCCTGATGTTGGGAAATCCTGCCATGTAGAGGTCAATGGTGCCAAAAGATAAAATGTCTAGCTTCCAACTCTGCCTTTTATGACTCAGGCATCAAACATCAAAGTTATCCAACACTCTAAACAGTACTAAAGGTCTTTGGTGCCAGGGTTGGGGTTGATTCCTTCTTGACTGCCTCAGCACTGAATTCCAAAAAGTTTGGCATACAGGGTACAGGTGCCAGAGGAAATTTCAGCACCAAATAAAGGTCTGTACTGAGAGAGGAACATGCAGCTGAAACATCAGCCTTGATTCTACTGTCACAGAGGACCAGAGAGCATGTATCCAAATTGGGAGGGAATGTAGAACCTTTTCTCGCTACCATGGAACTAGAGGGACAAAGAGGACTTCCATTTCAGTCTATGTCTTCACCAAGGCCCTCCTCATGTTCTCCCAGTCCAGACTCATTGATAGAGGGGGACTTCAGAGGGAACAAGGAGACTGAACAGACATGGCTGAAGGAATTCTGTGTGGAGGTAAAAGCTATGACAGTTCCAGTTCTGACATGAAACAAAAATGTTGACTCATTTCCTGAGAGGAACATCTACAACAGCAGAAACCTGAAGCTGTTATGTATCTGGATGTACGTTTGTCTGGCTAAGCCTTAGTTAAATTTGCAACAGAAGGTGAAGCAGTCGCCACTCTTGGAAACCTACAAGACACAGGGGAAGCCGTGCAACAGCCCTCATCATCCAGCTTATTTTTTTCTTTCTTTCAGACATCATTGCTCATCAAAAGAGTATTTGCTTGGTAAAAAAAACTTTTAGAACTAGATTTTTATATTCACACATTTCCTGATATCAAATACTGCACAAAAGAACTGCATTCAAATGATCAACACTAAAGCAAACTGGGACTTTTAAGATGGCTGCACATTGGGTAACAACTTATTTCTAGCTCTCCCTGTGTGAAAATAGAAACTCAGCAACGGTCAGTAGATCTGTGTTTATGGATAAATTTCAGTAACTCGTTAGTATGTGCACTGCCTGGATGCCAGAAATAAAGATATACAGAAGATCTGGAAAAAATCAGCTACAAAAAGTAAGGAAAAAACACTGATTGGGGAATGTTCTGCAGCTATTCCGCAAAAAGCAATATAACCTTCAGACATTACTTCCAATAACTTATAAAAAGACAGAAGACGACTGCATACAGACCTGGTTTAAATAAACAAAACATCGACTGAGTATATCAACGCAAACATGGAAGAAGCTTTAAACAGCTATTCAGATGACATGATAAAGCTGCAAAAATCAGAGGTTTGAATAAAGAAAAGGCTGGATGAGACTGCTCAGGAGGCGATGATGTTTCAAAAAATAACAGAATTACAGGACAGAGCACGCAGGGAAAACTTGATATTTTCAGCTGGAAGGAACAGACTGCATTAAATTTATGAAAGCACAAATAAGCAACTGGATTGGTATTCCACAGCAGTTGTTAGCTGAAATGGCACATTGTGTGTATGCTCCAAATCTAGCTATAAGAAAGCAACCTAGACGTTTAATAGTAAAGATGGAATCCTACCAGCAGAAAGACTTGATTCTGACAAAACTGTGTCATAAGGACAAAATACTAAAAGTAGAAGACAGCAGAGTGTTTGTGGAGAATGATTACTCATTGTACATCAGACAGAAGAGAAGCAAATTCATTCTTCTATTCAGAGAATGTCGAGACAGGTGTGAGATTTAAACTGCTGTATCCAGCTACCTTCAAGGTATTCTTCTCTGGTGGGACAAAATCACTTTTTGATGACGCACATGCTATGGAGGAAATACAAAAGATAGTCCAACACAACCCGAGCTGTGAACCAGAAGGAGATTTGGCTTCTTGATTCTCTGGTAATAAAGATCACAGAGAGACTGCACCTGTGAACCTTTTCTAGAATTTCAAAGGAAAATGTTGGAGAGAAGGAAGGAAGCATAAGAGTTTATTGGAAGAATTGAGAGTATGTTGGAAATGAAGCAGAGACAGAATATGGGTGATGGAGAAGAAAAGTAATAAAATCAGTAACAATGTGGGATTACAGTGCAATAATTATATTTGTGAAATATGACAGCACAAGAAAATCTGGAAATATAGGACTTTTTCAAAACTTGTTTGTTGAGTGGAGGGACTCTGAAGTACATGCCCCACTTCATGTCATTAATGTTCAGAAAAATGCTTGGAGGAAGAGAAGGGAGAATGCCAAGTAAAGAAAACTCTTAATAGTACTGTATATATTGCATGGTTTTCTTTGCATGCATAGCTCTCAACTTCTTAGCACAAAAAATCTGAACAAAGGCAAAAATAATGGGGATCAAAGCCACAAAAAATAGGGACAACTTTTACATATTTTTATAAACTAAGAATGTTGCTAGAATAAAATGTCTTGTGCTGCCATTCATTTTCTGAAGGATATGAAGTCTGAAACTCACATGCCTGCCATTATTTAGGGAATTAAATCACTGATTTGCCACAAAAATCCAAAAAACACACATTTTATGAGGAACATACCAAAAATAAGACAGAAATCTAGTTGAGAGGTATGTTTGCATGCTATTTTTGGGTGCAATGGGGATTGTAAACAGGTGCTGGTTTTATATTTCTCCCCTCTCCTCTATTTCTTCTGCAATTTTCAGAAACACAGGCAATGTAATGATAAAAAAAATAAATAAAAAAGAGGAAAAAGGGAGCATGGTTAAGGGGGGCATGACAGAGTTCAAATTAATGTGCTTTTTTTCATTCTTGCATGGTGAAATGACCGATTAAGGGACCCTTGGTTTAAGAAGGCAGAGCAAGTAAATGAAAAAAAAATACTGAATATTATAAGTTTTTTTAGCACTTGCAAATATGTATACTAAGTAGCATTTCTGCAGCTGGTCTTCATGTCTCCATGGAGACAATCTGATAAGGAGAAATTGGAGACAGTTTGGTGGAAGGGGAATGGCTGAGGGAAAAGAAAAAAGAACAGAGAAACTGGCTATGACAATGTTCCCTGAAAACAAATCAGGGGTTTTCCCATGTTTAAAGATAATATAAAACCAGTTAGACTTGAAGAAAACTTCTCTCATTGTTTAAATGCAATGAGGACACTAACATAAATAGATGTTTTTTTTTTCTTGTTCACCCTTCTCTCTTGTTCTTTGTTCAGTTTTGAGAAATGTAGGCACTACAATGAAAAAAATGAGGAGGCGAGGAGATGGGGGAGAGTGGAAGGGTCTGGTTAAGAGACTATGACAATCGAAAAATCAGTGTGCTTTTTTCCACGCTTGTATAGGGAAGTGACTGGGTAAAAACCCTAGACATTCTCCAGTAACAAGTTTATTACAAATCATGTAAATGAAAAAGAATATTGAATATTGTACGCCTTTTTTTCTGATAAATAAGGCACCCTTAAGCAGTTTTGTGTCTGGTTTGCATGCCACTAGAAGACAATTTGATAAAGAGAAATGGCTTGGATAAAGTGTTTACTGAAAGCTTTTAAGTGTTTTCTCAACTGGGAGAGTTATAAAGATATACAAAAGCAAATAGCATTTACTAATAGCACCGGCTGTACCATGCGTCTTAGCATGACTAATCTTTCTTTTTGGTTAACTTTAGCCTGTCTATGTAGCTATCAGTTTAGAACATATGTTCTTATTAGGAAGCAAAAACTTCAATATTTGAAAATGTAAATAGTTTTGTGTGTTACTGTTAAATGCATAGGTTTTAGGAGTGGTTTTGGGGGTTTTGTTTGCTCTGTTTGAGGGCTTTCAACAAAACAAAAAGTTATGTAAGATGTGACAGATGCAAATGGATATGACAAGAAACAACTGTATAAAAGATCAACCTGTTGAACAGCATATGCATGTAACATAAAAGTTGGAACTAGACATTTAGCAAAAGTGCAGTTATATATAAAAGGTGGTAATAATAACTATATAAGAAAATGATGCTTTCTGTACTGTCGTTCAACCTGAATGGCCTTACAAATAAAAAAACACAAAGAGCAGTGAACTATATTAAAATATGTAGACTGCAAATAGCTATGCTACAAGAGATGCACCTGGAAAGAAATGAACATCTGAATTTGATAAAAAAGGTTTTCAGGATGGTTATTCAGCAGAAGTTGTGAATAGCAATTAAAAAAGAGTTGAAGGATTTTATCTGGGAAGAGAAGGCAGCAAGGGTCAAGTGGGATAAGATGATTCTACCAAAAAACAAGGCAGACTAGGATTACCTAATTTGAGGGGGTATTTTACAGCAACGCAATTAAGACTCATATATAGCACAAGCAGAAAAAAAGATGTTATGTCTTACCATAACATTCCATCTGTTGTTGATCTTCATTCATTCATCACTGATGGGATGTCAGTTCCATCCTTGGAACTGAGCCAGCCTTATAAATAAGCTTGCGCCAGCCAAAAACTCTCAAGCTATGTTTTTACACATACTATCAGTCTCCCGTTACCTCAGATAGAGTTTGCCCATTATCAGTAAGCCAGAAGCAGTTTCTGCGCAAGTGCCCTAACTCAGCACTTGGACCCAAAGTGTCCCCCAGGAGCCTTTGAAGGGGGCAGGAGGGAGGGACGTAATGAATGAATGAAGAACAACACAGATGGAATGTTGTGGTAAGACAACTTCTTTATCTGATATGGTTAACCTTCATTCATTCTTCACTGATGGGACAGCATCTCCAACTATCTTTATTCACTTGGGTGGCCCTTATGGAAGGATATTCCTGAGCAACACTGAGCCAAAGGAACCAAATCCAATTTGCAATGGGTTATTAAAGGTATGAGGAGTAACCCATGTTGCTGCTGCACAAATATCATCCAAAGAAGCTCTCGAATGGAATGCCACAAATTTAGTGGAGTGCACCTTGATTTTTTGTGGTACAGGTTTTTTCTCATGATGATAAACGAAAAGTATACACTCTCTGAGCCATTTAGAAAAGGCCACTTTAGACACAGACTTACCCATTTTAGGGCCAGAAAAAGAAAAACAGTTGATATGATTTGCGTATTGTTTTCATCCTATCCAGATAGAATCTCAACTGTCTGTGCACGTCCAATGAATGCAGAAAGTACTGTCCTTTATTAGGAAAATTCAGGAAAAAAACAGGAAGGTCAACAGACTGATTGATGGAGAAATCCGAAATTACCTTAGGGAGAAAGGAAGGGTTTTGTCCGCTGTGATACTCTGTCCTTGTGGAAGACCAAATAGGGGCGTTTTACGCATGCAGCGTGGAGCTCAGAAATTTGCCTAGCTGATGTGATGGCCACCAGAAAGGGAGACTTCCAGGAAAAAAACTTGATGTCACAAATCGCAGCAGGTTCAAAGGGGGGTTGTGTCTAAGATTGTAGGACTAATGTAAGGTTCCATGGTTCGATAGGTTGTTTAATTGGAGGTCTAAATATGTGAGACTCCTTTTATGAAGGCTTTGCATAGACTGTGAAATCAAAGAAGAATTCTCAAAACCATTACGGAAGTTCGAAATAGTGGCTAGATGGACTCGTATAGTAGAAGCTACACCACCTTTTCGAAGAAATTTGATAAATAATGTAGTACTATAGTAACTGGGACTGAGTACGGATCTAGCTTTCTCTGCTTAGACCAGATCGAAAATCTCTTCCATTTGTCAAGGTAAAGTCTTCTAGTGGATGGCTTGTGGGAAGCCAAAATAAGATCACACACTAGGAAGGGGAGGTTATTCTGCCTGGCGATCAGCAGAAGTGGAGAAACCAAGCTGTCAACTTGAGACTGAATAAGTTTGGGTAACTCAACCTGTGGGGGTGAGAGATCAGGTCTGGAGTTGGATCCAGAATCCACAGTCGGCATAGAAGGTGAGGCTGGAGAAAGGGGAACCATACCCGTCGAGGCCAATAAGGTGCTATGAGGATCACTTTGCATTTCAACCAGAGGGCTTTCTTCAAGAATTGGGGGATCAGGGGGATGAGAGGGTAAGCATACAGAAGTCCCATGGGTCAACAGTGAGTAAGAGCGTCCCTGGGGGGAATTAGGGCAAAGTAGTTGGTGCATTTGTGGTCTGATGGGGTAGCGAATAGGTCACAGCAAGGTCGGCCCCAATGGTTGAAAATTTCTGTCGCTATGGACAAATTGAGGGACCACTCGTGAGGCAGGAAAAAACATCCAAGTTTGTCTGAAATCACGCTGGAATCCCTGGGAATATGTTTTGCTATCAGAAAGCCATTGGAAGTTATTGCCCATTGCCAAATTTTCATGGCCTCTCAACATAGGGGATAGGATTTGGTTTCTCCTTGCTTGCTGATATACCAGACTACTGATATGTTGTCTGAGTGGATGGCAATTGTTCCAGAAGGAAGAACAGACTAGAATGCTTGCAACGCTAAAAGCACTGCCCTCAGTTCTAGAACACTGATATGCAGATTGGCCTCCATCATGGACCATGTGCCTTGGACTGACATTCCCTGAAAACGCCCCCCCACCCCATCAGGGAAGGGTCCATGGACACCGTGGCTGTGGGCTGAGGAGGCTGGAAGGGACTGCTCCAAAGCTCTGATTCTGGTCTCATCCACCAAAGTCAGTCCTACTTGCAAAGGTTGGTTATCCGAACCTGAAAGGATAAAGGATGAAGATTTGGGTACCACTGAGATAGTAGAAGCCACTGAAGTGGCCTCATATGAAGTTTTGCAAGAAGTACCATTGGAATAGAAGCTGTAATCGGACCTAGGAGCTAGAGGACCTCCCGTGCTGAAACCTTGTTTTGACAGAGTATCACCTGTAGTTGAAGCCTCAGTCTTTGTAATCTGTGGTCCGGGAGGGAGACCAGACAGGAGCGGGTGTCGAATATTGCTCCTATGAACTCTATGGACTGGGTCGGTGTCAGGTTGGATTTCTCCCAATTTATTGCAATTCCCAACAGTTTTGCCAGGGAAAGAGTGTATTTGAGGACCATTACCAGTAGATGCTTGGTGGGGGCGGTAAAAAGCCAGTCATCTAAATATGGAAAACCTGGAATCCTTGCAGTCTCAAGTGAGCTGTTAGTACCGCCATGCATTTGGTGAACACTCTGGGGGCTGTAGAGTCTCCAAAAGGCAGGGCAAGAAATTGGTAGTGACTGGCTCCCAATTGGAAGCGAAGCCACCACCTGGAGCATTTGTCCATTTTAATATGGTAATAAGCATCCTGAAGGTCCATGGAGCACATCCAATCGCCATTCCCCAGGAAAGGGAGCATGGACTGAACTGTGACCATCTGGAATTTTGTTTGGGTGACAGACTTGTTTAAAATGCTGAGATCCAAATAGGTCTCCAAGTCCCCCGTCTTTTTGGCACCAAAAAGAACCATGAGTAGAATCCAGATCCACATTGTTCTGGTGGGACTGCTTGGATGACTCTCTTTTGGCACAGCTTTTTTATTTCCAGAGATGCTGGTTCCCTTTGACTGGGTGGAACATCAAGGATACGTCTTGGTGACTTTGGGTAAGAGTCAAAGGGGATGTGATAGCCTCTGGTTATTATCTTCTGCACCCAATCGTCAGTAGTTATGGATTGCCAGGCAGCATGGTGCAGAGAGAAACTTGCCCCTGACTGCTTCCAGAGGAAAGCAATTGGGCTGCTCTTCAGGAGCACTGGATGGACTGACCAGAGAAAGAATCTCTGGGTCCCCGGTTATGGGGACCACCTCTGCCTCGATAATCTGTATCCTCCGTGAGAGAGACTCTTCTGGGGAGTCTACGTGCTTCTTCTTGCACAACGTCTTCCATGGAACCACTCCAGTGGGAACTTCTGAGGAGGACTCATAAGGAGTGCCCTGCAATAGGGCTTACCCGCTGTCCCAAATCGGTGGCCTGTGACATCTGCAGCTTAGGGGGAAGGAACGTGTGGGGTTCTGACGCCAGTGGTCTGCTTCCAGAAGCAAGTGCTCTCTCCATTGCCCGGAAAGCAGGTCTGCCCGAAGAGGGATGGGAGCCCAGAACAGAGGAGGACAACCTCGGAACTGGGGTCACACCCCAGTCCGCCAAACCTGCTCCCAAGAGAAGAGCCTCAGGAAGAGTCTGTGCCAACATAACTCCTGGTGCCACAGACGAAGCCATAGACATGCTCAGACTGTGCCCAGCACTGAAGAGCCTACAGCCCCAACCCTGAACCTGAGGAAAACATGGTTCAAAAGGAACTGAAGGACGAAGAGTCTGTTATGGTGCCACAGTGAGGTCCACTAGTGGCACCAAAGTGGAGGTGACCAAAAGAGGCATTGGAGCCTCAAACCTTGTTCCTGCTCTGCATATACTATTCCCATAATTCCCATTTTTTCTATGTAGTTTGCTCCTTCTCTTTTGTAAAGATCCCAATTCAGTTGTTTTATCTCCATTACTATATTCACTACTTTTAGTAAAGTTGGTTTAGACTTTGATTTTCATTTTCTAGTAATTGCTGTTTTGGCAGCCACCATAATTAAACTCAGCAAGGCTTTACTATGTCTAGACAATTCCAATCTGTAGTATAACTCAAAAAAATCACATCTCCGACAGAGCGGTCCGCAGGGAATCCCAAAGGTCTGCCAGCTCATCACACTTCCAAAAAATATGCTCCCAGCTACCTCTTTCTTGCCTGACACCACCAACATGTGCTATCCACCCGAGGAAAAATTATTTGGAGTCTATTTAAGGTATAAAAATATCCATGCAATCTTCTCCAAGCAAAGATCCTAAATCTTCTAGACTTTGTTGCATATTTGGGAGATGTACATATATCCCCCCATTGTCTCTTTGTGAATTGTTTATCCAATCTCTCTTGCCAATCTTTTCTAAGCTCCTCTGATTGAGTTTTATAAATTTTCATGCAGTATTTTAGTAATTATTCCTTTTTTTAATGGCAGCTTCTGCTCTAGAGTCTATTAAAAACTCTACCAGTGCTGGTCTTTCATTTAGGAGCCCCCTATTTCTTTCCCTTTGTCTATACTCTGATATCAATATATCCTTGATAGGGAAGGCAATCTCTAACCCACAAGTCCAAACAAATTTTTGGCCTCTTCCCATTCTATTCCCTTTGCTTTTCTAGTTATTTGCTCCCAATACCTTGGTTCCTTTGCCAGTTTTCACCAATAAATTCCAGCCCCATCTTGCCTATTAGAATTAGCAGAAATGTTTGAGATCATATCTTACACCTGTAATGCATACTGCCATTTGCACTAAAAACAAGGTTCCACAGCACAGTGCCTTGGGGAAAAATAACGTTGGGTATCTCAGGATCTGCAAAAGCAGGACATGATGCAACTTCATTTTTGAGTTAACCACAATAAACATTCATACAGACAATTCTGTTTAGAAGTGCTCAAAACCAGTTTTAACACCTCGGCACAGAAAAGTGCTCACTTACCTGAGCAAAAAACTAAGCAACAGGCTAAGCTGTTTCTCATCTCTGCCTGCCAGTGCATTTTTCAGTGTTCCTCGTCTGTTCAACTCCTGCATTACACCAACTGTTACCTCTGGTGTTCTAACTCTGATCTCTTGCTATTAAAAAAGCAAGCAAAAAAATGAATAATGTGATTATGCATGATATTTTCAGTTAACCACTATACTAATAAATCTTAATTCCATTAACAAAGGTCAAGTTTCCAGAAAATGTCCAAAACAAAGGAAAATGTGCATAATCTTATTGCATGTTAGTTATGTACAAACACACACCAGACAC